>NW_023010051.1:31163-68200 GCF_902201215.1 Prunus dulcis
AAATTGTGTATCTAGATGACCCTAAAGCCGGGAGCAGCTGGAAAGTTGTTCAGAAGATGGATCATAGGAACGTGTATGCTATACCAGAACTAGACCCAACTGACAACGACGTCGACAATGTGGCTGACCAACGTTTAGAATCATCAATGGAAAATGATGCGGAAACACTTCGAGATACACATGTTATACAAGAACCGTTTCAAATACAAGGAGTGTCTTCAATCGAAATACCGATTCAGTCAATTACAATTGACCTCGGGGATCTTCCAAGATTCGATGTTGCAGTGGGCCCGAGCAGCAAAGATGATGTAGTTATAGTAGACGAGGAGGAGGAGGATTGGGAGACCGAAAGTGATGATAGCGACGATAACGAAAGTTATTATAGTTCAGATGATGAATAATTAAATTTTTTGTAATTTTATTATGTTAGTGTACAGACTTTGTGTAATACAAATGTTTGAATATATGTAGTTGTTATATCCAAACCTTATATATGTGGACAACTAAAACATTATTCAAATAAATTTAGTTATAAAACATTGGTAAATCAATATATCCAAACCCTTTTAATAATAAATTTTAATTTTTTTTTGACAAAACACATTTACAAAATGAAAATGATACAAAATTTGTTATAAAACATTGATAAATAAATATATCCAAACATTTTTATACAAAGTTTGAAAATTATTGACAACAAACATTTTTCAAAACTGAAAACCCTTGCGCGACGAAGTAAACATCGTCGTGCAAAGTTTGCACGATGAAGTAAACCTCGTCGTGCAAAGTTTGCGCGACCCATAATATACTAGTTGCGTGAAGCTAAAAATTGCGTGACAAAGTGTCATCCGTCAAGCGATGAAAGTTTGTGCGACGAAAACCATATGTTCGTCGCGCAAATATATATTATTTTATAATATACATTATATATACACATATATATTTGAAATTGACGATCGAGTTAGTTCATTGTATTCATATAGGGTCATGGAGTGTAGCTGTAAAAATTCATCAAAATCGGAGTTAAAATAACCGTTAAATCATGAGTTTTCATTTATAACCGTTCAAAAGTTTTGTCCCGTTACTTGATCTCTGAATGTTTTATTTTTCCGCTTTTTGGGGTCTAAGATCTCGAAGTACAAATAAACAAGTTTGACGGCTGGATTGCTGAAACTACTTTAGTAGAATGCGTTTGCCATCAAAACCATATATTCACCAACAATGAATAGTTTACTTATACTTTCGTTAAATATAACATAAGATTATGTCGTATCACCCTAGTGTAAACATCTTAAATTGAAGATCAAATTCAGTAATTGTATTCATATAGGGTCAAGAAAAGTAGCTGTAAAAAATCATAAAAATCAGAGCTAAAATAACCGTTAAATCATGACTTTTCATTTAGAACCGTCGACAAGTTTCGTCCCGTTACTTGATCTCTTAATGTTTGTTTTTTTCGATTTTCGGCATATACGATCTCGAAGTATAAAAAAACAAGTTTGCCGGTTGGATCATGAAAACTAGTTTCGGGTTTAGGGTTTCTGTGGTTTAGGGTTTAGGGTTTAGTGTATAGGGTTTGCGTGACGAACAGGTGTCTTTGGTCGCACCAAGCCTGCAGAGAACGGTCTTGCGCGACGAAGAAAGGACCCGTCGTCGAGCAATCACGTCACCCCTTGCTCCTTCAACACTTAGTCACAAAAATTTTCACGTTCACAGAAAGCTGACTTGCGCGACGTTTCTCATATTCGTCGCGCAATCTCTCCACGATAAAACCGAAAATGTTGCCGTTATTACAACAGTACGCGACAAAGTTTATTTGGTCGCACATAGCCTGCAAGGAACAGTCTTGCGCGACGACATCAATCCTCTTCGTCACGCAATATCAGCCAGAACTTTCACCTTTCACACTCTTCCTCCTTGGACACTTAGTGAAAATTTTTTGCGAGTTTTTGCGCGACGCTGTACGTACTCGTCGCGCAATCTCAGCCAGCCCTTTCTCCTTTCACCCTCTTCCTCCTTGGACACTTAGTATACATTTTTTTGCGAGTTTTTGCTCAACGCTCTATGTATACATCACGCAAGTTCCGTCGCGCAAAGGTTCAATCTCTCCCTCTAAAACCTAAGTCTCAAATTCTGGCGGATTGGCAACATTGTGCGATGAAACACAATGTACTGCGTCGCGCAAGTTTTCAATTTCGCCCGCTAAACCCTAGGTCCCAAATTCTGGCGGATTGGCAACATTGCGCGACGAAACACAATGTAGTGCGTCGCGCAAGTTTTCAATTTCGCCTGCTAAACCCTAAATCCCAAATTTTGGCAGACTGCCAACATTGCGCGACGACAAACTATGTTGTTCGTCAAGCAAAAACTACCCGTTTACCAAATTTGGGCGGATTAACGACATTGCGCGACGGAACCCATACCTGTTTCGTCGCGCAATAGTCATTTAAAATTTCTTGCGCGACGTTTTTTTCATTTCGTCGCGCAAAAACGAATAAAATTTCAGAAACCATGCGATGGCCTCCTTCTTCCCCCGATTTCTGAAAATTTCTTCCTCTTAGTCTCTCTCTCTGCCGTCAACTCAGCCTCCTACCCCGGTGGATTTGGACCGCCCCGCCACAACGGTGGTACCCCATAGCTTCCCCGCCGTCACCGTCGAGCCAGCAGCCGCAATTTCTTCGGTTTTCACCGAATCTCCGCCGCCGTCGTTCTCTCTCCTCCGGCGACCAAATCCGACACCTGAGGTATGGTTTCTGTCCTATTTTTGATGCTTTAGCTGATGGTTGGGTAGGATTTCTGAAATTGTTGCAATAGGGTAGTTAATTTGAAACCCTAAGTTTTGGCCGATTTTTGATTTTCAATTCAGGCCACTTCCGGCCATTTTTCGGGGCATGTCCGAGAACAAAACTGGCTCCAATTGATGTTTTGAACCTAGGGTAGGAACCTTGGCCCTTAGTTTTTAGAATTTTTCGGCGATTGGTATTGCTTTGGACACCCACGCGCTGCCGGCCCGTGTGGCGGCGCGTGGGTTACTGTAGCCGGCATGCATTAGGTCCCAGTGCAATCCTGTAGCTGTCACGAGCGCGTAGGTGTTTTTGGACTGGAATTTGGTTACCATTTGAGTCTCGAACGGATTTTGCGTATTGTGCGATTTTCGGGTTTGTTATGTTCGGACCGTTGGATCGAACTCAAACTCACGTATGGTGTACCTTGTATTTCTTGGATCGTCTAGGATTCGACGGATCGTGGATCGGAGTCCCGGATACTCCGAACTCGCAAACCCTAGGTCAATAATGTGAATAAAATTGTATGTGTTTTCAAATATTCGTATATTTTATTAATTTGTATGTGTATTAATGAAATTGTGCAGATGTCAGACTTGATTAGACGTCGTAGGGCGGTGACGACCACGCAGAGTTCGGAGCCCCCGACTCAGCCGACATCTGCTGCCACTGCGCCAGCACTGATGGACCACTTGGCAGTTGGTCCTGCGGGGTCCCAGGCGCCTGCTTCATCAGCATCATCAGTGGCGCAGCCTGTTAGCGCCAGGCGGCGTCATCGGCCGCCAGCACCACCGACACCACATCCACTGATGCGTCGGGGTCACAGCCAGGTATAGCTTTCCTTTTTCTCCAGTTAATTTTTTTTTATTTCTTGTTTTTGTTTTTGTTTTTGTGTGTGTGTATTTTATTGTTAAATTTGTTATTTATTTAACATTCATGTCATCTTTCTTTGCAGCCAAGAAGAACACCCGAGGGCCGTGTCGGCAGTTGAAGACGGCGAAGGTCACCCGGGTGACCAACAGTCGTATCAACATCGGATACGACGAGCGACATCGGGCTGCACCGACGGCGGAGTTGCATAGCTCCTTGGCCCACGACATTGGTCATGTCATTCGGAGCCATTGCCCGATGCAATGGAAGTCTTGGAAGGTGATGCCTGACGAGACCAAGACGGAGGTTCGCGGCCAGTTGTCGGTATGTAGGCCTTTTCATTCTTTTTCTTTCAAACGTTATATTTATATTATTTAAATGTATGTAATTAATTTATTGCAGACGAACTACAACTTGGAGGACCTTGACGAAGAGTCGTTGGCGTACGTCAACAGACTCTTCTCTGAGAGGTACAAACAGTGGAAGAGCGACTTGCACCACCATTTTGAGGCGTTTGATGATCCGCAAGTCGCTCTTCAAGAGGGTTGCCCGAAAGAGCTTGAGGGGCGGGAGGATAGTTGGGCGTGGCTCTGCGCTCATTTTCAGGCGCCCGCTTTTGTGGTAATTTTTTATATTTAATTTTATTTTACTTTTCTTACTAATGTTTTTTTAATTTTTTATATTTAATTTCAATTTCAACTAATACGTTTTATTTTTTGTATAACAGAATAAAGCCAAAGTCAATAAGGGCAATAGGAAGAAGAAGACTCTTCTCCATCATTCGGGTTCCAGGCCCTTCTCCTATAGGATGGATGCACGGCGGCAGGTAATAATAAAATAATTTTTATTTAATTTTTAATATTTCATTATTCTTAATTTATTTTTTCGTACTAATATTTTTCTTCTTTTGTTCAATTTAGGGGGGTCCAAATTCCCAGAGATCGACGTCTTTGGCGACGTTTATGTTCGACCTGGGAATGAGTTGGCCGAGTCCCTTCATGTAAGTATTATTTAATTTTAATTCTTATGTTACGCATTCAACTTTAAAGGTTATTATATGAATGTTTGAATTTATATTTTATGTTATGCTAAACAGATAACGATGGTGGAGAGGAGCCAGTTGGTTCTTCAGGAGTCCGCCTCCCAACTTCCTCCCGATACTCCGATCGAGTCTGTGGATCCTCCACAAGATGCTGGGTTTCAGATCTTGACGGAGACATTGGATCAGACTCTAGGGAGGAGACCGGGGACATATTGTCGAGGGATGGGGAATGCCAGGCGGAGGGAACCCAGACCCCGTTCATCAGCGCAGTCAAACAGTCAGGTCACTGCTTTGACAGCACAGGTGGCCACTCTTCAGAGTCAGATGTCGGTCATTCTGCAGTCCCTCGCACAGTCCGGCATTCCAGTCCCGCATTTTGATGCGCCGACCTCCGAGCCCGTCCATCCCGAGCATCCCCACTAGACGCCGGCCCCTGTAGACCCCCAGACCTCTGAACCGCATGTGCCAGACGACAACTTAGATTTTGGAACATTATTCGATTAGTTTTTTTATTTTCGTAATTATTTTTTAAATATTTCCCTTGTAGCATACATTTATTTTATATAATAGATTTGTTATTTACAATTCAACTTTTTTTTATTGGAATTTCATTTTATTACCAAAAAAAAAAAAACCAAATTTATTTTTTTATAAAATAAAACAAAAGTAATATTAAAATTATATAATAATTATATATATTAATTTTGCGCGACGAAATCTTTCTCCTCACGCAAATTTATATATTCCGAAAAAAAAATGTTTCATTTTTTTTCAATACATATAATAATTTTTTTAAAATGTTTCGTCGCTAAAATGGATTTCCGCGACAACAGCGTTGCGTCGCGCAAACCTTTTGGGCAAGTAGCGCGCGACGAACTTTTCCATCGCGCAAAAATTTATGCTCGACAACATTGTTTCGTCGCGCAATACGTGTAGACCCGAATTGCGCGACGAAGAACTCTTGGTGCCGCAAATGTCTACGAGACGTATTGCGCGACGAAAATTATTCGCCGTGCATTGTTGTGGGGACTAATCTACTTTCGTCGCGCATAATTTTGTGCGACGAACCGTTTCGTCGTCTCTGAACCTTTTGTGTAACGAAGGTTAACCGTCACACAAAATTGCGCGACGAGTGATACAATCAGTCGCGCAAAGTCTTTCTTCACGATCTTTGCGCAACAGATAACGCGCGACGAATTGTCTGTCGCGCTTGAGTTCGTGCGACTATATGTTACTCTGCGTGACAAAATTACATTCGTCGCGCAAATCCTAAAATGTAGTAGTGTTGGATGTAACTAACTTGTGCTCATCTGTACTTGAATATGATATCTAAATTTATAATTTGGCAATGCAAGTATATGTAACATTTATCTTACAACATAAGTTTGGTAAGAGGTGTCATGCTACACAATGCAAATGCACGTTAAATATGTTCTATTTTGTTTTGTTTTTTTTTTTTATAAAAGCAATATTGAAAGAGATAGAATCGAACTTAAGACTTCAAATGCAGAGGTAAATGCTCTTAATCACTTATGCTACATACCCTTTGTACATATTATATTTTGATTGATAAAAGGATCATAAGGGCGTCAATGGACCTTATTTGACGTGAAAGACTAGACTTGGTTCAAAGCTAAATGAGTCATTAGGGTCTCTATGCACTCGCAATTTGTAATCTGTGTAATAACCCAAAACAAAATTTTTGAATTAATTAGTAATTTATTTTGAAGAAAGACAATTTTGCCCTCAAAATATTTTATTGGGAAAAGTTGACTTTTTGACCGAAAGGGAATTTGACAATTCCACTTACGCCATTGCGTAGAGCAAGACGAAACGAGTCCGTAGATACGGAGTGGACTCGAATTGGAGCTGTAATGAAGAAAATATGGTTAAAATACCGTGAAGGGCAAAACGGTAATTTGGACAAAAATCAGATTTTTATCTCTTCTCTCACTCTTCTCCTTCAGTTTCTCTCTCTTCTCTCTCCTCCCTCCCGCGTGCACGGCCGTCGCCTTCAGATCGACCGAGCCGCCGCCACCGGCCACCACGAGCCACGGCACCGGTACCAACCTAACCGGCTCGACCTCGCCGTCACGTCTCGGCCCTTCCCAGCCGCTCGCCAGCCGCCGAAATCGGGCGAAAAATTGTCCAGTTTTGTCCAAACTTCAAACCTTTCGTTCTCCTTCAATTCTCCTCCAAATTTGTAGAGTGAGGTATGGAATCCTACCTATTTTTCATGCTCTAGCTGATGGTTCGATAGGTTTGCATCAATTTTGACCGTAGATAACCCAGTTTTCAATTTGAATTTCGGCCGAGTTTCAGCCTCCGTGATCGGTCACTTCTGGTCAGTTTTTGGGGCAGGTCTAAGAACAAAAGTGGTTCCAAATGTGGTGTTATACCTAGGATAGGAGTTTGGAGCCATGGTTTTGAGTTTTTTCGGCGAGGTGTAATCGCTTTGGACACCCATCGCTGCCGGCGCGTGTGGCGGCCCGTGGGTGAGGGTAGTGCAGTGACACTGTGTATTGTTGCGATCCTCGTGTTGTCACGAGCACGTAGGAATTCGCGGATCTCAATTTGGATACCGTTTGAGCCTCGAACGAATTTTCCATATTGTGCGATTTCTGGGTTCAATACTGTTGAGCCGTTGGATCGCACTCAATTTCAAATATGTTATTCTACATAATTTCAGAATCGTGTAGAATTCAACGGATTGTGAATTGGAGTCCCGGATACTCCGAAATCGCGAACCCTGGGGTTAGGGTTTGGAAATTATGCGATTACACGATTGTCGTCAATCCGACCGTCCAATTCGGACCAGACTAGCAAGATTTGGGTATTTCTATGTGAGGAACCTTTAGGGAATCCCAGATTGACAATTGGAGGTCGTGGACCCCACGGGGTTCCGTATCGACCGGTATGGCAGTTTATCGCTTAGTAAAGCCTCACGTCTTTTAAGACAGTTTTAAACGTCTGAAATGCTAAAGTTGGCATAGGAATGACTTTAAAGTTAGTGCACGCACTTCTAGGAGCCGGGGATCAGGGTTTCAATTTAATACTTTTATTGAGCAGTTTTATTAATTAAATATTCATGGTTTAATCAGGCACCCGGGACCAGACAGAACCGCAGGAGGGACCTTCAAGAGGTCCAGTTAGCTCGGACCAAAAGTGAGTGGAGTTTTCTTTTATAAATGATTTTATATAAATGAATTTCATTATTTGATCTTGAATAAGTTTTATTGAATGTGCTTTTCCTAGCATGATTTGTGAAGTTAAATACCATATTTAGATGCTGCATAATGGTAAATAGAGATTGAGATTTATATCAGATAAAATAGCAGCATAGTTTCAGATTTAACAAAATTCTGTTATTTATCAGATTTTTCAAAAATCTTTTATTTTAAACCACCGTAGGTACCCAGCTACAGAAAACAGTTTACTTTCAGTATCTGTTGTCTTCAGATATAACGATGTCTACAAACATCCAGTTTACCTTCAGTTTTGTCAGTGCACTTGACATTTGCCTCACGAGTTTTCGGAGACGCCAGGACCGTGAGTGCAGGATTGCGGATCAGGCTGACTACGGTCCCCTGAATCCTGCCAGTTTGCGGCTCGGGTTGACTTTGTGTCACCGAGACCTGCCAGAGGAATTGACGGAATTACATGAGTACACCTAGGTGGTAGTTTTAAAGTGATTACATGCTTTCATGCAAGTTTTATTGATCTTGAATATGATTGTATATTTTTATATAAATATGTAAATGCCTTAATTTCAGCATGATTCAAATACAGTTGAATTATTCAGGTTTACACAACTATTTTTACAGTGGGGTTATTATGTTCATATATTGTTTTCTAGAACTATATTTTTGTCCACTCACACTTTCAAATGTTTTGCGCCCCCAGGCAGTAGACGTGCACAGGAATCTACCACCGGGCATTCTCCTAGCTCCCGCGCCCCTACGTAATGTAGGATTTTGTTGTAAAACGTTAAGTTCCTTTGTATATATTAGTAACTGCTCTGATATCTGGCCATAGTTGGAGACCAGAACTGTTGGATACTTTGTTTACATATTCTGGCAGTTGGATGTAATCATTTTTGCTCGTTTGACAGGTGAAAATTTTGGGTTTTGAACAAATTACAGGGGAGACTCTGCCGAATTTTCGGTAGGAGTCCAGACAAATTTTAAATCTTAGTTTGTAACTAGAAGGGTAAATAGGTCTTTTGTGCCCGACATTCGCCAAGTGTCGGACACGCACAGGGTCCGGCTCGAATTCCAAAGTGGAATTTGGATCGGGTCCTGTCAATCTATATTATGTCTTATACAATAATTATTATTAGAGTGCTGCTAAACGAACCCTAAAATTAACTGAGTACACCCTATGATCTAAATACACCCTAATATTTTAATTAAATTATAAAATTAACTACACCCTAATATTTTAATTAAAATATAAAATTAACTAAGAACACCCTATAGAACTACCAAAAACACCACTAGTACACCCTAATACTATTTTATAGTTGATTTTCAGCTTTATTTTTTTAATAATGTTTATGAATCTTTGATTTTTCATATGGATTTATGCTTCTACTAAAACTGTTGACAATTTTTTTGCAATTCCAAATTCTTGCAATCACCACCTCTTTCGTTAATGGAACAGCGTGCAAGACATCAGGAGTCGTTTGGTATGAAAGATTGTCATGAACTGGACTAAATAATAGTACTATCTTAGAATGGCTTGACTTGGCCTAAGTTGGATAACACTTGTACTGCGTTTGGTATATGTTGGACTAGTACTAGATTGTTTTATTTTTTGAATTTTTGAATTTTTAAAAATATATCAAAGTGTTGTAAATTATAGAAGGTGGAGCCCACATGTTGGAAGGCTTTGCCTACAAATAGAACACATCCCTCATTGTAATATAGAGATAACAAAACCTTCAGTAATGAGATGAGTTTCTCTACTTTCATATTTCAATTCTCTCCCTTCAGTTTCCTAATTCTCTCTCTCCAATTTCTCTAGATTTATAACACGTTATCAGTGCGAATTCGCTTTCAAAAATACTAGCTGAATTCTCGGATGAATTCCATCTGCTTCAATACCTTTCTTTCTCAAATTTCCAGCAATAGAAAAAGCAAGGACCTTGGACCCAACCAAACAAACACAAAGAAAAACATAAGCTCTGTTTCTTTCACAGAGAGCATGTGATAGTCTCTCTGCCAAAGTCCACCAAACCAACATCTCTCAGTAGTTATTAAACACACTCTTTTCTGCTGCCTACTTTTCATGGCGGGTCTTCAATACTTTCCCCACTGATTTCTTTTACTCTCGCACCGCTCCACAGGCCGCCAACAAACCAGTTTTTCTTCCCCTCCAAACCAACAAACTAGATCATGTAGCCGCTGGCGATCTCGAGCAGCTCAAAGCTTTGGCCATGCACGGTTGAATAATATGCAAGAATTTGATGAAGATCGACGCAATAAACTTTGGGAGCTACAGCCCATGATCTCACTCCTGAGAAGGCTATCAACATCGCCTCCACTACTCATGGAGCCGACCAATTCTTGTGTAGGGTCACAGAGACTTTTGGCCTTGGCCCAACAGCTCCGTCACGAACCTTGCAGAGAGGGCTGGGCTTGTTGAGCACGGACCTGGCTCTGATGGCGGACGAGAGGACAAAGCCACTTGTGGATCTCTACGCGTCGAACGAAAAAAAAAAAAAAAAAGTTTTTGAGGATTTTGCTCAGTCTATGATCAAGGTTAGCCTTCTTATGGGATCGACTATGAAGGCCATGGAGATCGCGCTCCGGGTCGCTGAGGTGGATCCTCGAAGACAACCACTTTGGCCTCCTCTGGAACTAAAGATGATGATAATGATGATGATCAGTGTTCATCCCAAAACAACAACAATAATAGCATGAACTTGCAACTTGCAAGTGGGCCGTGAGTTTGCTTTCCAAAATGACAAGTGCAAACAAAAATTGGCTGGCCTGTCTGTCGGATAAACAAAAATTATTTTACTGATTGACAGCCACCCACTTGGTCTCTTAGTTTTGGAATCTTAACGTGCACTTCGGTCGGGGTAAATATGACTTCTACTTTATAAAATGATTTAATATAATACCATACTATTTGATTGTGGTGTTGATATGAACCCACAAATAATTGTCTTTACTTTATTCATTCTGCAATTATTTTATTTACTGTATGGTGTAAGTTTATTACCCATACAAGCACATTTACTTTATCGTAAATTTACTTTAAAGGGTGATGCGGGTTTATCGTCCACGCCTTTACTGTCATTTAAATGTATGGAGCAGAATTAGTGCCCATACAAGCACATTTACTTTATCGTATGTATGGAGCAGAATTAGTGCCCATACAAGCACATTTACTTTATCGTAAATTTACTTTAAAGGGTGGTGCGGGTTTATCGTCCACGCCTTTACTGTCATTTAAATGTATGGAGCAGAATTAGTGTCCATACAAGCAAATTTACTTTACCGCACATTTAAAGTATGGTGCGGGATTAACGTCCATACAGCAATTTAATTTATGAATTTACTTTACCGCACATTTAAAGTATGGTGCGGGATTAACGCCCATACAAGTAATTTATTTAACAGTAAATTTATTTTATGGATTAATTGTGCTGTATGATGAGTTTTTACAGTATACAGATCAGGACCAGAAGTTCCTTGATCCTCATCATACAATTACATCATGACTTGAAGATCCTTGATGATGATATTGATATGAGAGCTGGCAGTCTCTCCGGTACTATACATGTAAACAAGAGATCGGACTTGAAGATCCTTGATCCTTGACATGTAAATAAGGACCTAGAGTTCCTTAATGATGTAACAGTACCGTATTGGTTAAAAGTGCCGTACACATGAATAATAACTGTACTGGAAAATGTACTGCACATATGAATAGATATGTATTCATGACTTGATGAATAGTACTATTCACATGAATAGTGACGTATGCATAAATATTAACCATTTTGGGTAAACCATCACTATATACAAAAGGGAACCTGCAGTTCCTTAAACTCATGGATGAGCAATTAAATGAGATGCCAGAAGTTCCTCAAAATATGGACAATTATGTAAGGGCTTGAAGTCCCAAAATATGTACAGAAAATTGTAAAAATGTCCATACCATGAGAATATGTGATTTTGGCCCGAAGTTCAAAATCTAACAGTATTGAGAACCTAAAGTTCCAACAATTAAATGGACAACCCTTGAGGTATTATTGCAAATTGTGGTACACCACATATTTCTTTGGCATAAGAGAATGATGAACTTAATAAAGTTCGATTATGTTATAATCGACACCCCAAGGAAGAAATATATTTTGTGAATTCCGGTTGTTAAGAATACACCGTGAAATGGATAATATCATTATAAACCTTAAATGATGAATTGAGGCTCCCCACATATTTTGTTATATCTGGGCCGGAAGCCCATGGATCCAAATATATGAGAGATCCTAAAACTTGAAGTTGTGGGTATATAGTAGTTAATGTTCTTCACTACTATATTGAGATATTATCGTGGCTTTTACTCAATTCATATTTCATGTCCATTTGAAAATGGCAAATAAATTATGAGTTTGGGTTTAACCCAGACCAAAAGTTCTGGGCTCACATGCATAGAAATATGAGAGATTTGATGTGGTTATTTGAACCTATAAGGCACAAGGTTCCAAACCGTCATTTTGAAAAGACGTAAAAACCACATATGCAAGTTTAAGAACTTATAACAGGAAATGAGCATACAACAGATAGATTTTTACACCTGCAATGAAGGTGCAGGCCCTGTAAAATCTATAAAATTACATTATGTTCTGGAAGCCTCTGAAGGAAGAGGACGGCGCTTCTGAAGCCTAGCCATGAGCCTCTCATGGTCTCCCAAAATTCTTTCATTTGAGACCTGCAGCATGTCTAGCTTTCTCTGTGTATCAACAGAGTACGAACTCACCAGTTTCAACAAGGAATTATTCTCTCCTTTGAGTTTCTCAACCTCTTTTTGAGACTCATGAAGCATTCTTTGAAGAGAATAATTTTCAGTTGTCAGCTTCTGAACCTCGTTTGCTCTAACACGCAAACGATCAGCCATGTTAGAAACAGAAGCAGCACTCTGAATGCTAAAAGCCATTGAGTCATCAATAGCCTCTTCCTCAGACCTCCCTGTCAACAACATTTCATCCATTGGAATAATGAAATTCCTAGCTACTATGACAGCAGTAGCATCATTCATCATCACAGAATCATTAACTGTGAGATGACGATTTTGGGATATAAAGGATGGACGCCAAACTTTGGCGTCACTAGTTGTTGTGGGAGCATCATTTAAATTGAAATAATTTGGGCAGGAAGAAGAGGAAGCCATTTTAAGAAGGTTTCAAAGAAAGTCTTACAAAAACTAAAGTTTCAGAAAATGAAGGAAGTTGAGTTGAAACAAAGTTGAGTTGAAACGCAGTTGCTCAATCAAGTTTTGCAAAGGCAATATCTATAGACGAAAATGTGGCAACTTTTCAGGATTCCAATATCTTCTCAAATCCCCACATTATCTTTTTCTTTCGCAAGAGTCCAAAACTTCACGTGGCCTCTGATAATGCCTGTCGGCACTTTCGGCGCTTTCAAGTGTTATTTTCGTCAAAGCCGATCTTGCTTTACGAATTTCACGGAGCTACTTTTTCAAAAGTATCCCGAGAATCTCGCAATTTTCCCATGGTTAATTTGAAATTCACCGGTTCTACCTATTCATTGTATTTGTGTATAAATGTGTTACTAACGAAATTTTCTTTGCAGAAGACATCCAGTTTTCCCATACCAAATGATGCTATATCTACTTGTTTTTCTTATCATTAAGCACTTAATATGCCTGAGAAGCAAGACTATCTCTGATCATCCATTCAAGAAGCAAGACTATCCCTGATCATGTTTCTGCAAGATCAGGGAACTGTGAAGGCGGCCTTATGCTCTAATCTCCTGAGGTCCTTCTAGACTAGGAGAATTGAGAGCTTGTTTTCTGCTCCCACCAGCTTCCTTCCTTGATTGATGAGCTGCTTGTCTGCTCCCACCAGCTTCCTTCCCTGATTGCTTACCTTATCTTGCAATCAATATCACAATTTTTTTTTGCATTTTTTCTCTTTTGCAGCTCTTTGTTCATAAGAGATTTTATTTCTTTAGAATGAACATCTGAAGAAAGAATCCATGAAGTGATCCTAACTCTGAGAGTTATTTGTTTTTGACAGAGAAAAGAATTGTGATTTTGCTCTTGCAAGATATAACTAGATCATCAGGCGCTACATTATATTTACTGGGCCGATACAAGCATGAATGATACTTGAGAAAAGTTTCTCCCACCTAAGGATGTAAGCAATACTTGTGTTATTTTATGCTTATATACTTTTTTGATATTTTATCTTGAAAGGTAACCAAATGGGGAGATAAGTCTGTTCCAAAAGAATGGCTTGTATGTATCCATGAATTATTAATGCAAATTTTACAAATTGCAAGTTGGATACATTGATAATACACTGCACAGATTAAAGTCCCATAAGAACAAAATATGGGTATAGCAGTGATCAATATGATGCACGTCTGTTGTGTAGCAAATGATATGGATTGAAGTCCCAAAAGGACAATCCTTTAACATGTCAATATTGATATTGTGCACGCCTAATGCGTAGCAAATTGTATGGGTTAAAGTCCCATAATATGGGTTAAGGTCCCAGAAATTAATTGACATGTATGTATTAATCTGTGGCATGCCTGCAGCATGACAGATATATGGTTCTAAATGTTCCAACTCCCTAAATGGAGATTATCCACGCCCTACTATAAAATAACGCTCCATTGGAGGTTATAATCCACATTCTCACATAATAAAAGCCCCCTGCAGTGGCTTGGGTACCCAAAAGCAAAGAAATGCTTATAATTGATGCATGCGCATGCACATGAGAATGGTGGGATCATGAATTGATGAATGACAAATTTTGATTTTGGAGTAGCTACTCAAATCATCAATGGGCTGTGTTGATTGGAACCACGCTCAATTATTAAATGTCGACAATATCATTGGCCAAAATGGAATGAGGCAATTCCATTATAGATGAGAATGAACGTGAAAGAACAAACCCACAGTACGAACCCCAAAATTTGTTAATACTGAAAGTTATACTTGGGTGTTCGGAATAAAAGGGAATATACCTACTTTGTATGACACAATGTTTCTGGCAGAAACAAGGAATGTTGGGTTTTCTCCATATTTATAGATTCAATTGTGCCCCTTTATTGCACATTTACGGAGACCAACATGTTATCTTTAAGGGTTATTAAATGCACGGAGCATATCGCCAGAAGCGATTCCCTAAAGATGTATAAATAGCAGGGTTAAAAGCTATATAATGTGTCATAAAGTTTAATCCCTTTAAACAAAATCCTTGAAAGGATTGAAATTGCATGAAGCAAGTCCCTAAAGGACATGTGCCTGAAGCACAAAATCTGTACTCAATACTAATGTACATAAATTGCCTCAGTGAGTATATTGATTATTAATATGTTTGCAAACACATTAAAGCTTCTCAAGAGTTCCAGAAATATTTGTCTCGACTGACAGATCGAGCATTATGCCAACGAGATTATTGCTTATACTAAGAAAGTATTGAAGCATTTTTATGAGGATTATCCGTTGGACACTTTAAGGATTTTTCGGAAGTATATTGGACCGGACATCATATTTTCCAGATAGAGCTCAACTCCATCACCATCATTTTGGGATGATGTGAGGCATATTTGATGCTATCTAAGCATAACACCATATACGGGCATATTTTTGAGTGAAATTATAAATAGCCCAAGTGTTATTAGATATGCGGACTCTGAAAATCTCTATGGTCGTTTACTGGAAACAGCTAGTCATGAAGTTTTCAGGGGGAGATATTCATCAGGGGGAGCATGGTATTCATAAAGACTTTCATACACTGTACTCTTTTTCCTCCATCAGGTTTTTATCCCACTAAATTTTTCCTGATAAGGTTTTAACGAGGCAATGTCGCTCAAGATTGACTCACAGAAGCAGTGTCAACTATGATATTCAGAAAGATGATCAACAGTATGACTTCAAGATATTTTGCCAAGCATCAAGGGGAGCGTGCTATCAATAAAGACCTTTACACACTGTACTCTTTTTCCTTCGTCCAGGTTTTTATCCCACTGGGTTTTTCCTGGCAAGGTTTTAACGAGGCAGTGTTACACGCATGTCAATATACACAGAATTTTATGTTACACATGGTTATGTACTCTTTTTCCCTTCGACCAGTTTTTATCCCACTGGGTTTTTACTGGCAAGGTTTTTAACGAGACATATTCTATACCATTTGTGGTCTCCAAGGGGGAGTGTTGTAAATTATAGAAGGTGGAGCCCACATGTTGGAAGGCTTTGCCTACAAATAGAACACATCCCTCATTGTAATATAGAGATAACAAAACCTTCAGTAATGAGATGAGTTTCTCTACTTTCATATTTCAATTCTCTCCCTTCAGTTTCCTAATTCTCTCTCTCCAATTTCTTTCTATTTTTCTCCTTCTTCTTTTTTCTGAAATTTTTTCTCTTTGCTTTTTTTTTTTCCCGAATTTTTTTCTCTTTGCTTCTTCTCAATCTACTTCGTCTTCTACTTCTCCCTTTGCTTGCGCTATCGTCGTCGTCTCACAGTCGCCATCGTTGCATAGTCGCTATCGTTCACAACCCATAGTTCAAGCTGCGTAGTCATTGTCTCTCATCGGTGCTTGTCGAAACTAATTGGAATTGGCTGCGTGTGCCTTTGATGGTCGGGGATTGGATCAGTTGTAGGCGCTGGGATGACAGGTGGTTACGGATGTCGCTTGGGTGGTCGGAGGTTGTGGCTAGCGCTTGGGTGGTTGCAGGCGCTTTGGTTGTTGCAGGCGCTTGGGTCTTGGGACTGTCTAGTCCGCCTTTTCCAAGCGGGTCTCATTAAGAACACCTAAGGAGGTGTTTTAGGTGGCCCAGTATTAACAGTCCCACTTAAAATTAGAACCAAGTGAAAACAAACATGGGATAAAATTTTGTCTAGTCCAATCCAAGCTAAAAAGGTGTAACAAACAAATATTGCTGAAGTCACAAAGATGATTCATGTTAGTATTATCTTTGCTGATGATCCTATTGATGTTGCTTTTATTTTGATATATGCTACATAAAACTGGAATAATGTCTCTGCAATGTAATAATAAGAGGCCAATTCATTTGTGTCCTTCCAAAACTGTTTTCTATTGGCCTGTTCTAAGCCCCACATTGAGGTGGACGTGCACGAATAACAAGACTTTTTCCCCAAAAGCTAGTGCTCTTAGGTGTACTTTTGGTTCACTAAAATTGATCAAGTTTCCTGTTTTTCACTTATAAGAACATAATTTATTGTAATGCCTCTATTCTTCTCTCTTCAAAAGTAACCCAATTTGCAAATCTGCATAATTTCAAAAGTACAGCAGAGGCTTTGAAACTCCTTAGGATAGGCATCTAAATACATAAATAAATAAACAATTCAAATAGATTAATTGGATTCTAAAGTGTACATAATAGATTGAAACCTTGATGTTATTTACTCACATCAAGAAACAGCAAGAAGCTCTCCAATCAATATGCAAAACTAGTCAACATTGGCAACAGCCAAGTCAAAAGCACCCTTCTAAAAGTTGTCCAGTAGATGTGTCGCTGCTTTTTAAGTTGTCTAATCCAAGTTGTCAAGAAATAATTCTGAAAAAGAAAGAAGGAAGGCTTCATCCACTCCAAGCCATTCTGACTCTCGGATCACAAAAATGGGCACCAAGTAATCTCTTGATTACAGTTGAATATGGTTAGTAGGGTGTACTTATTAAAATTATATTTGTTTCACAATTCCATATATTCTTTTTGGTCATTTTATATTAGGGTAAATCAATAATTAAATATATACTTTTATAGTAGGGTGCACTCAATTAATTTTAGGATTCGTTTAGCATCACTTTTATTATTATTATTATTATTATCAAACGTAAGGCGAAAAAACCCTCGGGGCTAACCTAGGTGTAAGGGTAAAGACTTGAGGCTTAGGATTAGAATAAACCATTTCCAAAACAGAACTCAAAATTAGTTAAGGATAAAAAGAAAAGAGAAAATTCTTGAAGTCGTTTTGGAACAGAAACTTCATTTACATCACAAGAACGAAAATAACTAGAATGACATATACATAATAGCAGTTTTTAATAAAAAGAATCCAAAAAATCTTGTCTGAGGTGATTTTCAGAAAGCCAAATGTAGAATACCATTATCAACAGAGAGACTAAGATCTTCAACCGGCCATTATATTTTGCCTAAGGTCCATTATATCACTTCCATTTCTTGAACTTGCCCCCAAAGCCAAAGCGCTTGCCAAATTTCCCATGCTTGAATTTGCCATGTTTGAACTTCCCATGACCATGACCATGTTTGAACTTCCCATGACCGTAGCCGTGGTGACCCCCATAACCATAGCCGTGCTGACCCCCGTGCACAAGATGGTGAGCCCCGTAAGCGACAGCTGCAGCTGCAGCACCCCCAGCTAGCATCCCTCCCATATTAGGTCCATGCCCTGCAATTTTTTGTTTTTTTTTAAGTTAGAAAAAATGAAACAAACATAGTGGCATAGCATATATTACTATACAACCTTTGTTAGCAAAAATTGGAACTCTATTAGAACTTTGATGCTCATGATCCACCACAGAAAAAAGTGCAATGGTCTATGCAATTACCAACAGCTTTCTAGCTATTCCAATAATCAATGGCGTCAGCATAGGTTTAGCTATTCACATATCCAATGGTCATCTGCAACAGCCCTAGGTAGCCTAGGTTCTTACAGCCATTTGTTATGAGAGGAAAAACAAAACAAAGGATAGGATAATACATCACACTCTGGCCCTTTTAAGCTATCTGTCACAACTGAATCCACGGAGGGACCGGTCAGGTATAAGTATAACCTTACGAAGTCACTATTGAAACTAAACTCTACACACAGTCTCATGTCATATAATATAAGTAAACAAATAATGGTGATTTGGTTACCTGAATGGTGAGATGATGAACCTGGATATCCGGCTGGTGGATATCCACCTGGGGCAGGATAGGCAGATGGTGGATATCCCCCAGGGGGAGGATATCCAGATGGAGGATACCCGCCTGCAGGAGGGTACCCACCTGGAGGAGGATACCCACCAGGGAGAGGGTACCCAGGTGGTCCATGTGCTTGTGGAGGATATCCATATCCAGGTGGTCCATGTGCTTGTGGAGGATATCCATATCCTTGTGAAGGGTATGATCCATGCTGTGGGTAGTGTCCAGCAGCATATCCAGCAAGTTGTGAAAATAGCCCTTTGTCATTAGACTCATCTTTGTTGTCTCTTCCACCGTCCATCTTACTTCAACTTGTAACTAATGCACACATAAAAATCATAATTCAAAAAATCAGTTGGGAAACCAAGAACCAAAAGTAATCAAATAGAAACAAGCACACTAACAGCCACTAAGCAACCCCACATCATATCATAGTCTGAATGGTGCCCAATATATGCAAAGTTCACTACTTTAACAGAGTCCAACCGAGAAAAACGCAGAGACTATGTTGCAGAGAAGATTCACAAAATTAGCCCAAGATATGACCTAAAGATTCTTAAATTTGGGCAACCATGATCTTTAACTTTTTAAACAGAAATCCTGTTATCATAATGGTTTCTACTTCGCATATTATATAGTTAATAGCATGAACTGTTTGGCAAAACTTCAAATCCAAAGAGATCATCATCATCTTGGCAAAAAGCTACAGATACCCAAATAGAGTAAAATTATCAAGAGGCAGTTTTTACACACAGACAAGTTTATTTCTCACATATTACATGCCCAACCGATCGTTAACATTAAAAAAAGAAACCCATCTTCATCAACAGAATAGTTTTGAGAAAACCCAAAAGAAAAGGGGTTAGGAAGCTGCAACTCCCCACCCACTTCATTCAACAACAAAGAAAGCAAAAAATAAGTAACCCAAATTCACAGATCCACAAACCCAGAAGAAAATTCTTGGAGCAATTAAAGATTACCACGATTTCAAAAGCATAGACTAGAATTATTACTATAGAAAAAGAAGCCAAAAGAAATGGAGAAAGATGGGTATTGCTCACCAACTTGATGCTATTTTTTTGTTTTCTGTGTAATTCACCAAATTGGTAGTTTGTGGTGCCACAATTTTTGTTTCAAGATTGCATGCGGCTTCGGCCTTAAACACACAAACAAAAGCGTGTGGAAAAAAAAAAAATTTCTCTCTTTTTGTCAAACGCGTAAAGGGAGCTTAAAGAAGAAGCCTTGAAGTACTTCTAGGAAAATACGAAGGGAGGAGGGGAGTTGATGATAATGGGAAGGAAAAGGAAAAGACCAGGTTGATTTGTATGTAAATGAGTAGAGGAGGCTACACACGTTTTGCACGCCTTCTCTCTTTGTGAGGCAATTTGAACCAATTTAATTGCTCTTTCTACTCTTTAAAAAAAAAATCTTACCATAAAGACTATTTTACTCTTATTTATAGTTTGAACTTTTATTATTTAAAAATCTTTTTCTTTTCTAAAAAAAGTCCACCTAAAAGACTAAACGGCCACCACCATGTTCCTCGCCACCAATTCTCTAGTGACGAGCAGTGTGAAGGAGAGCATCGATAATTTCGTCAACATCGAGCTGGTGTTTGATATAACAAGAATCAGATGTCTGAGCGAATATAAAATTTTATACATAAGAAATTTAATTTTAAGTTTTTTTTTTTTTTTTTTAAACATGTTATGATCTCTTCAAATATTGGAAAATATATATATATATATATATATAAACAATGAAAGATGTTTAAAGGCCCAATTTTTCTCTTAAGTGTTTGTTTCCTCAAACTTGATACACATACTACATCGTTACATTAAAACAACAGAATATTTTGGTGTAGATAAGGAACCAATTGAAAGTGTGATTGTGTACAATTAGCTTATTGGTTTTCTTAATATCCTATTACCGCAATTATTTAAAATAAAAAATTTGATATCATATTTAACAATATTTTGATTGACCAACGAGGTAAAGAATTCTTCCAACAGAAAGACCACAAAAAATAATTATTATTTTTATATTCATATTAATAATATTGAGCGCGTGACATCAAAGCGTGTGCTTTTGCTTTATTATATGTCATCCATACGATAAGAATTTTATTTAGAAAAAGGCCCACCAACTCTATAACTTTTATGGTTGGCCCAAAAAGAAACTTCTAATATGGTTTGTTTCCGTGTTCAATCTTCTGAACTACCCAGTCTTAATCCGATTATGGTCAAGATAGGCGAATTTAAATATAAAAAAAATTAGAAAAGGAGAGGAAATAACGAATTCAGAAATTAGAGATTGCAAGATGGTATTTACATATCAAACACGCACATTAAATTTTTTTGCTTGCAGCTAAAGTTGTGTTTTTTTTATCACATAACGGTAGTCAGTGGCAGAGCCAGAAATCTTATCACAAGGGTCTTTAATGTAAAAGTCTTAATAAAAATTTTGCAAAGAAGACAACAGTTATTCAACTCTTTACACACTAATGTACCAGCAACTGAGATCTTCATACACTAGAATCTAGTCTCATACATACACACAAAATATGCATAAATACACACTACTGTATGAGACAGACCTTACCTGACTTTTATTATTCTTTAAGGACAAATTAGGCGTTTTGTACATTATGGAAGATTGGCGGTTTATAGTGGTGGTCATTATAGCCATGAGACAGCTGTAGTTGCAAGAAATTTTTGTTTGTGATCGTACTACAGTCAGTGGACCGCACAACCTCTTGGAAGCCATGAAAATAAGCTTAGAGGTCCCTTTGGAGCTGCACACCAAGTGCTCAACTAAATGACTGAAGAAGAAAAAAGGTTGTGTGACCTGAAGAAGAAGGTTGTGTGACCTGAAGAAGAAGGTTGTGCACGTGGGTCCTTTTTTTATATTAAAAAAAAATATTATAAACAACCTGGGCAAAACGACGTTGTTTTGGGCTAGGTCTGAAATTAAAAAAATTTATGAAAATGCCCATCGTATTCTTCCTCTCCAGCACTGATACCTTCATTCTAAAACCCCCAAATTTTTTTATTTTCTCGTCCAACCCTAAGTAGTCTTGTTGAATGAATATAATATAAACCGCCAATCTTTCATAATGTACAAAACGCCTAATTTGTCCTTAAAGAATAATAAAAGTCAAGTAAGGTCTATCTCATACAGTAGTGTGTATTTATGCATGTTCTGTGTGTACGTATGAGACTAGATTCTAGTGTATAAATATCTTAGTTGCTGGTACATTAGTGTGTACAGAGTTGAATAACTATTGTGCTGGGACTTTTACACTAGGGACCCTTGTGATAAGATTCCTGACTCCGCCACTAACTACCGTTATGTGATAAAAACACAACTTTAGCTGCAGGCAAAAAGTTTTAATGTGCGTGTTTATGACACTTCCGATTTTGCTTGAATCAACACCATCTACCTACAAATTACAATAATGCATCACATGATAGCTACATCTCCTCCTCTGATTCTCTCATGATTTTCTATCTTGATTTTCATAAAAACAAAAGGAACATATCTTGATCTACATACATACTTTACGCATGCCTCGACGTCTTCAGACCAGAAAAGACTTGAACGTCTTTATTACCTAATTCTTGGTCTAGTAATATTCATCTTCCCAAAATATTGAAAGAAATCTCAAATTTGATTTACCCGCCCGAACACAAAATACGTCTTTAATAAATACAGGGCTGTGCACCCTATTTAATTTATCAATTTAGGCCAATGCATTCGGGCCTTTGAGGCATTCATCATATAAGTAGCTGCCAAAACAATTGCCTAAAGAAGCATTCCACTAGCCTTCTCAAAGGAACAAAAACAACTAAATTACACGACATATACAGTATATAGCATTATTTAAAGAAACAAGAAGACAACCCGAAACAGCATGGCTGTCGTAATTATTAGAAAGCCATTTAAAGTATAAGATTATTTATAGACTCAGATCTTGAACCGACCATGATATGTTGCCTGGATCCACTCCATGATCACTTCCATTTCTTGAACTTGCCCCCAAAGGGCTTGCCATACCCCTTTCCCTTAAATTTGCCATGTTTGAACTTCCCATGAGAACCCCCATAGCCCTGGTAACCCCCGTAACCATATCCAGGGTTATGGCGCCCATGCGCAAGATGGTTGGCCCCGTATGCAGCAACACCCCCAGCTAACATCCCTCCCAGTCCCATGCTAGATCCATATCCTGCAGTACGTAGGATATATTACTCAGCTACTTGTCAAAAAATATATATATTTACTCTACCAAATGGCCATTTTGTGATCAACGGGACATTTGGGATTCGAACAGATCTCTTCAAAAGTTAGTAAGAGAAGTACCACTTGAACAAGAGCTCGTTGAGCCAAAGAAGGAAAAGTGAGAGCAAAGTGAGAATATATTGGTGATAAATGTAAATGACAAAGGAGAAAACAACTTTTTGTTTATATTTGAAAAACTGAAACATTACAGACGATGTGGTTCGATTACCTGAATGATATGGACCTGGGTGACCTGGATAACCGGCTGGGGGATATCCACTTGGATAGGCGGCTGGTGGATATCCCCCATTGGAAGGATATCCAGGTGGAGGATACCCACCGGAGGAAGGATATCCATGATGTGCTTGTGGGGGATATCCATATCCTTGCGGAGGGTATGATCCAGGATAGTGTCCAGCACCAAATCCACCATCAAATGAAAATAACCCTTTGTCAGTAGACTCATGTTGTTTGTCCTTTCCACCTCCCATCTTAGTTACTTCAAGTTCAAGTACGTCAAATTGATGCCTAGCTGCACAAAGTTATTATTCAGAAAAACACTGAGGAAATAAAAATTGAAGTAAACCAGATAAAAATATAATAATTTCTACCTCCCCAGTAATGTTTTGTCATTATCAGATATTTGGAAGGTTTTGTACTTGAGAGACTATGAATGTCAACCACACATCTATACATGATTTTAGCTAATCAATGATCATAATTCAGTATGAAAAAGGCAACATGATATTAATATGTCAAACTAGTAAGCAAGAGAATTTTGTTGTGCGTAACAAGTATAGATAATAGCAACAATTGTGATGTTAAACATCAAATGAAAAGAGATCACCTTGGAACCAAGTACAAAGATTTGTTTGCATCTACAAGTTTAACATGACCAACTGACCTTCAAGATTCAAATAAGTAACCTTTTTATATAAAACATAGTTCAGGGAAAAAATGAAAAGAAAAACAGTTGAGAAGCAATTCCTCCATTCAACAACAAAAAAACAAATGGCGACCTGAGGGGCCTTTGGTTTACATTTTTTTTAATTAGAATAGGCAAAAGAAAATTATCACAACAATGAAATATTACCATTCTAGATCAAATAACAGCATTATTAACAGAGAAACAGAATATAATGACTACAAAGAAAAAGATAGAGATGGCTCACCAAAATGATTTTACAGTCAGATGAGATGGTAGTTTGTGGTGTGATGACTATCTTAATTTGGAAGTCTTTTTGTTTATCTGTTAAGGCTTTGGGCTTAAACACACAAACAAATGTGTGTGTGAAACTTGAAAGAAATGAACTGTATATATATGGATGAAGAAAAGAAGTAAAGATTCTCGTCATTTGATCCCAGAGACAAATAGAACGCATAAAGTCGATGCACTCAACGCGTGTGCTTCATTATATGCCGTCCAGACAGTGAGAATTTATCTCTGAATTTCTGAATGTGATGCTCTAGAAAAGGTCCACTAATTTTTGAGTACTTGGAGCTTTCATGGCAAAATGCATAATCTCTCAAACACAGGATGAGAGAATATATCATTTTCTTTTCCCTTCTTTTTAACCTCCTTTGCACCAAAAACATGAGAGAATCTCCCATATTTAAAAGTATACCGCCTTTACTTTTTCAGAATGACGGAAAGAATAATTACTCATCCATAGGTTGAAACATTTGTAGGAAAGATATTTGAATTGGAGACCTCATATCAGGCAAATAATTACCATAGGTTGGAACAACTTTTTGAAAGTAAGTCATCTTTCATTTTGAGACTTTTTTTTGGGGGGTTGAAAACAATGTCTCATCTATAAAAGTGATATTATATGCTTGTGGATTTCTTCTTTTATTCTAAATATTAAAATATCCAAAGGTGAATATTATACTTACTATAATACTACACGAACTAAACTTTTTTCAACTATTTATTCGTCTAGCAGTATTTCAAATTTTAATAGCCAATTATTGACAAGTAACATGAGAATATAGTAGCTATTATATAAGCAAAAGTGTGTTTTATAGCACACTTTTGACAGCAAACACCAACAATCCCAGTTCCTTTTGATCCCCAATAAGTTGGCTCATCACAATGTAGCATTGGTGCAAGGCTAAAAAAATTAGAAGCCAGAATTTTGGATAGGCTTGGTAGTCCATGCAATGATTCCAGCACAAATTTAAACGCTCCCTTTCTTCTTTACCATACAACTGGTTGTCAACATGAATTACAAACTAAGGAATATGAAGCTCGAACTCACAACACAAGACATAATCAAGATTGAACAAGCTTGGCCTAATCAAACTGAGGTGAAACAAGCAAGATCAAACAGCCAAAGTGTGCAGTATTGAGGTTGAAGAACCTATTACTCACCTCAACTTTGCTTTTGACAACTCTGTTACCATCATCAGATTTCAGCTACTTCAACTTTCACCTGTAAACACCTGCAAGGAACTATTTGCATGTACAAATTTGCAGGCGGCATTCAATGCATATTTCGTCGAATTGCACAAGAACCTTCGTGCACCCAAATCACAAAAGGTGCCTGCTCACAGAAACCTAATCAAATTGCACCCATAAATCAGAACAAGCTTTATACAAAGATAATAGCAATCCTTTCTAACTTAGTTTAAAAATCAAACTCTACATCATTCATAAAGAAAAAGGGTGAATGTTCTTTCTTTCCACAAGGAAAACTAAATACATAGACAAATTAACAACATGAATATTGTTTACCTCAGAAACCTTGTGTATATAAATGCATTCCACTCTCACGAGGTCTGGGCTCCTCAGATGAGATTATATGTTGAAAAAGCCTCTAATTAACATTCTCCACAAGTATTTTGTCCATAACAGCTCCCCCATTATCCAAATCACCAACAAACTTAGTAAGCAAAATATCCCACGAAGCACTCTCAATGTCTCCATTTGACATTGCCAATGAAATCACTTTTGTGACTTCAGCTTCCTTCCTCAAGTCACAGAGCCCCTCAATCAACATGCCATAAGTAGACTTGTTGGGTAAACAACCTTTATCCAGCATCTCCTCTAACATCCTAATCCCCTCCTCTGCTTTTCCAATTTTACAAAATCCTTTGATCAACATATTATATGTAAAAGCATTCGGAGCACATCCTTTCTCCACCATGTCATCCCACAACCTCCCTGCCTCGCACAGCTCCCCCACTTCACACAGTCCTGCAATAAGCATGTTGTACGTCATGACACCGGGAATCAAATCCATCTTCAACTGATCAAACAATTTCTTGGCTTCCCATACTTTCCCCTCCTTACAAAGCCAGTATATGAGCGTGCTCGAGATTGCATTATCGGGTGTGCAATTGTTCTTCAAAAGCCTCTTCCACAATTCACAACCGTCCTCTGCCTTCCCTTCATGACACAAAACATCAATCACCTTACAGCAAAGAGCCGAACTTGGTATATACCTCTTCTCAATCATATCATTAAGCAAATTAACCGCTTCACCTGACTTCTTTGCCTTACAATAAGCTTCAATCATAACCCCATAAGTCACCTCATTTGGGCCAACCTTATTTTCCTCCATCTCATCCATGACCTTCACAGCATCAACCAACTTCCCTTGCTTAACAAATCCATCCATCAAAATGGTGTAAGTAGTCGCATCCGGATGCCACCCTCTATCCAAAACCTCCCCGAAAACCCTCTTGGCGCCAACCATATCACCTCGCGAAACATACCCTCCTAAAACTGTGGTATAAGTCACCACATCCGGGACAAACCCCATTGCAGGCATTTCGTCGAGCACCTTGAGTGCAGTCTCAACATCATCCTTTTGGCAAAGCGCTTTGATCAGTATATTACAAGTGAACACGTTGGGCCTAACCCCAAACCTCTGCCCACAATTTTTAAACACGGAGTGGACCAAACCATACTCATGGTTCTGAACCAAAGCGTTCAACAAGGCGTTCAGGGACTTGGCAGAGCGTTGAGCTCCAAACTTTGGAATGTCGAGGAAGGTCTTGAAGGAGCGGTTGGGACGACCCAAGACGCCAAAATTGCGAATGAGGGTGATGAAGAGGTCGTCAGAGCATTTGATGCCGGAGTTGCTGAGGTCTGAGAGGAGCGGGTCGATTTTGAGGTGAAAAGCGCGGGAACGAGAGAGGCGGTTGAGGATGGCGTGGTAGGTGTGGTAGTTATGGGAAAAGCCAGGGTGGAATTTAGAGGCGTGGTGGAAGATTTGGAGGGCGAGGTCGAGGTTGGGTTCGCGAGTGATGAGGGAGATGAGGCGCTTTGGGTGGAGGCGTCTGGGCCAGGGTTGGATTGGTGGGGTCACGGTGTAGGAGTCGAGGAGATCGACGGTGGAGATGGAAGGGGAGGCGGAGGCGGAAGTGGAGAAGGAGACGGTGGTGATTGGGTGCCGGAGAGGGCAGACTTTAGCTGAGATCTTCAGACGCAGCATGAGCATGGTTGAAGAGTTGAAGACAGTGGCATTGGCAGATGGTCTCCGAGTCCCCTGTGGAGCGGAGAAATCATTCAGTACTACTGTAACTGTTGTACAGCTGATGTGGAGTTACGGCCTAGTAGTTTTCTGACACGTAGCAAACAATTTGACACGTCGGACGTTAAACTCAAATGCATTTAACCTCGTTATCAAGATAATAAACACACTACCTTGATTAGGACCTGTGCACGCTATTGATTATTGATTTTAATACTAGAAAATAGAAGCTGATTTTCCCGCTTCTCTTTTGTCTACTTACACTCTCTTTGTTGTTATAATAAAAAGTATTAAAAAAACAAAAGGAAATATAAATGCACAAAAAGTGATTGGGAAAATCAGCACCCTAGAAAAGGTATTGTTTTAAGAGATATATAACAATTACGCTAATAAAATATTGAGATGCATTGTGTTTCACCTAAAAGCTACATTTTAATGAAAAGGGTCACATTACAAAATTTTGGTTTTCCATGCTCAAATTTGAAGCATGAACATCCTTCACACGATGTTGCCGACGTTACCCATCAACGGGTAAGAAACCCTACTTTCTACAGGATACATGGACGCAATCAAAGCTCTCACTTGATTCTTCATTTGCTTCATCCATGAACCTTCTACTTCTAGTTAATTACATTTGCTTCTGGTAGATCCTTCTGTAAATTTTTGCACCTTCAAGTTCTGCATGAATTTCTCTCTCTGTCCTTATCCCCATTGGATTGCTTAACATCCATCCCTCACTGTCACACAGCACACTCGAGTCAATTTCATGGATGTGTTTCAGAACCTGGGGTTGAGAATCAAATTGATTTCTCATGTCAAGTGCCACTTCAAGTACATCTGACTGCATAAACACCTGCTCATAAACATAACAATAGATAATTGGATCAAGCCTGCAGGTCAATTACTCATGCAACAGTCATATTTGTTCATCCAAAACCAAGCCATTATTTCAACAGGGGCCAAATCAATGAAAGAATTCATATAGAAGGCACGCACTCAATTTTTAAGATGAATTTAACACCACAATCTCCCACCGAAATCTCTAATGAGGCAAGATGAAATTCCTGACTTCTTTGTTAGGGCCTACACTTATCATACTGAATTACTCCCAAACCTACATGGCAGTATTGAATTGACTCTGATATCATTTATCATGATCAAAACATCACACAATACCCACAAGGGAAGATCACTGATGGAGCTCCTTGTAATCGATTATATAACCTAAATCGACACAGCACATAACCACTGTGAGACCCAACACACAAACAAATTTGGTTTGAATTCCTGTTTTTGATAAAAGCAATAATCTTGCTCCACTGTGTCTTTCTAAACTGTGTGGTCTTTCTTTTTATTTCCCATTCATGTGGGTTGGCAAGACTTCATCCTAAAGATCCACCCCAACCCAAGCCTAACCCTTGCAACCAGAGCCATATCTTCGTATCCAGACAGATCTATTTTAAGAATAGGCAACAGTCAATAGGAAGAAAAGGTTCATCCTTTTCGTCGTGATTGATCCTTGCATGAAAAATAAACCCCACCTAAGGTATATGTCGTGTAGCAAGAAACTGATGGGTTAGACTTCATGTGTAACAAACATAATGAAAGGACACATATTTTCACTAAAGAAAAGTGCAAAAGCTGCTCATCTACTTGACCAGCTGCATCAGGGTTTGATACTAGTAAGGCCATTTTCTGCAATTGAAAGAATAGGCTTCAAGCTCTTGATACTATTAAATCTACAACATGTCTAGTGAGACTCATATTTGTGACCAAAGCCAAACAAAAATGAGAACCTTTTAATAATCAATCATAATCGCTTTCAATCCAAAAAAAGGAGGTCATCTTCACTTCATTATTTTGTAATGAGTAATTATACTTAGTTATTTAAACAAACCTGGCCGCTGGGCATTAAATTGCTCACAATGGAATCTACTAAAGGCTTCTGTACAACCCGTCTCTTATGATGCCTTTTCTTGAAATAAGGATCTGGGCACTGCACATGAACATGAGCAAAGAATCCACTTAGATAAAGGTGTTTCAGCCTTATGATCGGAAACATAATGAGAATATGTCCTTGAAAATTTCATGAGAGATTAACTTACCAGGATTGAAACAAGCATCAATGGTCCAGGGTATGTAGACACTAGTTGTTGAAAGGAAGTTGTGGCATTAGCAAACATGAAATATCTGCCATTTAATTCAATATAATATATCACTTGCTTGCCAATAATATACAATAGGTTTCACCATCTAATGATTAAGGGTCTTACATATTACTAAGAGACAGGTCCTTAACCCAGAATTCAGCACGCTTGACCAGCTGCATCAGGGGCAAAACATAAGTACATGAGAAACAAAACCATATTATTCTCTTGAAACAAGAAGGAATGAGTACCAAGTAATTATACACTGACTCAATCAGAAGAACTATCAAGTGTATCAAAAATAGCCCAAGGAGTTGTCCCATACTTTCTTCCGTATTTCCAGTCCCAAATAATTTCTCATAACTAAATTTCTTTTTGCAAGCCATATGAGAAATCTGCCACTACCTGAGAATGTTTACATAGTTAGATTGACAAATGATAATTGACGATTACATCAAATACCTATAATTGTTGAAGCAAAATTTGGAAGTATATACCTATAATATGAGCAAGGGTTAACACAAATATCACAAAAGATGCAAAACCAGCCAAGTATTTTTGCTAAGTTTCAGTGCACGAGACCAGGGGACCGCACACGAAGGCAATTACTGGGTCCTAAAGGACTGAACTAGATAAGTCCCAAGGAAGCTAGCAAGTAATTGCTGATTCTATATGCAAAAATATCATCCTTGTCATGGTATTAAACAACCATGACATATATGCAATGCTGAATTGCTTAAAATTATGAAGCACTAGGACTACAAAAATAGATTGCATGTAAGAGGGAGTTCATAAGAAAAGGAAAAAAAAATGGTACCACATCCAATATCCACCATGAGTGGCAATGTTGGGTCCCTGAAGACTTGATTCCAATCAGGTACTTCCACAGGCACCTAACAAAAAGATTACCAAAGAATCAGAAGGTCACCAGAACAAAAAATTATTTTGTATTATGTAAGAGAGAAAAAGAAAGAACACCCTTCAAGTCACATACAGAGAGAGAGGAACTTAGAGGGTTGACATGTTGCCTGATTCTGACATGACCCAGTTCCTGCAATTGAGATTGCACATACAAACCCAAAATGAGCTTTACATCAAAGATATAACAAGTTTCTTTTTCTTACAGAACAAAATTTTAATTTTTTTTATAAATATGAAAACCCAGAACACCAACATAACAATTCTTTCTACCCAAAACGAAAAAGATGATGAAATAACAAAATCAAAGACCTCAGAAATTTTGTGGGTGAGATTAAGGTCAGCATATTCCAAGGCCACAAGGTCTGGGCTCCTCAGATACTGTTGCTGTTGTAATTCCTTTGCACCAGAAGAAGCAGAGGCACAAGCTCTTCTTCTGTTGTGGTGAAATTGATAAGAAGGTAGGAGTGAAATTGGATTTTGTAGTAGAAGAGCAGAAAGAGCCCTTCTTGGCAATGCACCAGAGACTCTGACACTACCAACACCACTGGGTAAGCAAACCCAAGAACCCATCTTTGCTCTTATACCAATTATTTGGGTTTTGGGTAAACCCCTCCCCTCTCTCACTTCAGTTTCTCTCTGTGAAACTAATGCAAATAGAGAGGACAAGTCAAGACCGTCGGATTATAATTCCACGGCTAGAATAAAATAACACAGATAAAAAGGACATTTCACCTTTTTTCTTTTTCTTGTTTGCTAAATTATGATTTTGTCTTTATAATTTAGGCGCAGTTTCACTTTAGTATTTCTAGTTTCATTTGTCGTGAGTTTTTAGACTAGTTGTTCACTAATGTTGCAATTGGGCTTAGTTTTGTTGACTTTCTCAACAAGATTAGCACATGAGTGGCATAAGGTAAAGTGAGGGTAAATTTGGCTTCTTAACATACAATTTTGTTGAAAATAAGTTATTGTTACTAATTCTTGGCACTTGCTCGTGCACATGCTAATTGATTTTTTTTTTTTTTTTAACAAGCGATATTTAAGAAGAGAGAATTCGAACAAGGGACCTAATGTAATGACCCAAACCCAAAATTCATATTTAGCTAGTAATTTATTATGAGGAAAGACAATTTTGCCCTTGGAATAATTTATTAACGAAAAGTTGACTTTTTGACCGGAACGGAATTTGACAATTCTACAGACACCGTTGCGTAGAGCACGACGAAATGAGTTCATAGACACGTAGTGGGCCCGAATCGGAGTTGTAACGAGAGAGTTATGATCAAAAGAAATTCAGTGACACAATCGTAATTATTTCAAAATGGGATTTTATAAAAATCAGATTTCCTCTCTCTCTCTCTCTCTCTCTCTCTCCCCTGCGAACAAACCCTCTCCCCCATTTTTATTTTTTTTTCTTCTCTCGCGACAGCACCTTCACGCCTCCACCATCGCCACCACACACCTCCAAACTGAGCGGCACTGGTTCCATTGGAACCACCACACTTCCTTCTTTCTGTTCCAACCCACCGCCACCTCGATCCGCCGCTGCCATTGCCGGAAACAGCCACGAAATGAAGCTGTTTTGACAGTTTTTCAACAAACTTCAACCCGCTCGTTCTCCTTCAATTCTTCTCCAAATTTGTCGAGTAATCACCCGGGGCCAGGCAGACCCGCAGGAGGGACCTTCAGGAGGTCTAGCTAGCTCGGACCAGGAGTGAGTGGACTTTTCTTTTATAAATGATTTTATGCAAATGAATTTCATTATTTGATCTTGAATAAGTTTTATTGATTATGGTTTTCCTAGCATGAATTGTTGAAGTTAAATATCTTTATTTATTTATATGTTGCCTAGTTAAAATGCTAAAAAGATATGGAAAGTAGAGATTGAGATTTATATCAGATAAAATGGCAGCAGGGTTTTAGATTTAATCAAAAATTTAGTTTTTCATCAGACCTTTCAGAAATCTTATATTTTCTTAAGCCACCTTGGGTACCCAGTTACAGAAACAGGTTGCCTTCAATATATGTTGCCTTCGGATATGACGATGTCCACGGACATCCAGTTTGCTTTCAGTTTTGTCAGTGCACTTGACATTTGCCTCACGAGTTTTGGGGACGCCGGGACCGTGAGAGCCAAGAATGCGGATCAGGCTGACTACGGTCCCCTGAATTCTGCCAGTTTGCGGCTCGGGTTGACTTTGTGTCACCGAGACCTGCCAGGGGAATTAACGGAATTAAAGGGGTACACCTAGGTGGTAGTTTTAAATTGATTACAGTGCTTTTAAGCGAGTTTTATTGATCTTGAATATGATTGGCATATACGTATATAAATATGTGAATGCATTGATTTTAGTATGATTCAAATGAAGATTAAATATTCAGTTTTTACATATTTGTTTTTACAGTGGGGTTAGTATGTTCATATGCTATTTTCTAGACCTTTATTTTTGTCCACTCACATTTTTTTTGAATGTTTTGCGCCCCCAGGCTGTAGACGTGCACAGAAATCCACCACCGGGCCGTTTTTCCACCTTCCGCGCCTTTCCTTTGCTGTAGAAGTTTTGTTTTGTAAAAGGATTAACTCCTCTGTAAATTCTTAGCAATTGCTCTGATATTTGCCCTAGATTGAGAACTGAACTGTTGGATTGTATTTTTACATACGCTGGCAGTTGGTTGTATAAATATACATGCTCGTTTTGACATGTGTAATTTTGGGATTGAACAAATTACAGGGGAGACTCTACCGAATTTTCGGTAGAAGTCAAGGCTAATTTGAAATTTTAGTTTGTAACTAGAAGGGCAAGCAGGTCTTTTGTGCCCGACATTCGCCAAATGTCGGACACGCACAGGGTCCGGCTCGGATTCCAAATCGGAATTTGGATCGGGTCCTGTCACCTAACATGTAGAGGTAACTGCTTTTAACCACCAAAGCAGACATGGACTTAGTCAGATTGACTATAGTGGATGCGCTCCTCCTTGCACTAGAATTCAAATCTCATTTTCAGTAATTTAGATTAATTAAAGTAAAACATCATTTGTATCAATAATTAGTTTGTGTCTTTAATTCAGTTTGCTTATGCTTTTATTTAGGCTTGCTTGATGATGATATGATGACATGTCTAATAACTTCTGTTATTCCATATTCCATTTGAAAGGCTTACTTCTTCAAATTGTTGAAATGTAAATTGACTACCTAATTTCTTGTTAGTTAGTAATTTACTTAGTTTGTTTTTACTCTTAGCTTCATTAAGCATTATGTTAGTTAAGTGACTTGAGCTCATATGCCAAGTGTAAGGTGTATAGCAGTCAGTTAGTTTCCAACGACTCTTAGGCCTTGTACTGCCATATGTCACATTCACAATGGTAAAGATTGGCTGAGGTAAATGAGAGAAATAGAATGAATACAAAATGTGTGATCTCTGTAATTGTGAAAAGATCACACCAGAGAACATTTTACAAAATACTGTTTTCTCCTAGCTACCTCTCTCACTCTTTCTAGATCTTTTGCTCCCTTGATAATCCAAAATCCAAATCTTAACACAAACTTCATTATGTGTGTGTGTGTGTATGCGTTCCGAAGGGGGCACGGGGCATCTTTATTTACGAGCCAGTTAATACAATGGGTCACATTCCATGCTAAAATTTGAAGCATGAACATCCTTCACACGATGTTGCCGACATTACCCATCAACATGTAAGAAACCCTACTTTTCTACAGGCTAATAGACGCAATCAAAGCTCTCACTTGATTATTCATTTGCTTCATCCATGAACCTTCTACTTCTAGTTAATTACATTTGCTTATGGTAGATCCTTCTGTAAATTTTTGCACCTTCAAATTCTGCATGAATTTCTCTCTCAGTCCTTATCCCCATTGGATTGCTTAGCACCCATCCCTCATTGTCACACAGCACACTCAAGTTGATTTCATGGAAGTGTTTCAAAACAGGGATTGAGAATCAAATTGATTTCTCATGTCCAGTGCCATTTCGAGGACATCCGGACTGCAGGTCAATTATCTTGTTAAGGTAACATCATTTGTTCAACCAAAAGCAAGCCATTATTTATTATCAGTCTATAAGTTATGTGTGGGAGCAAATTTCCCCACGAGAATATTCGCCCAAGATTCCTTCGTCTTCTCCGCCTCTCTTTCTCCCTGCAAAACAGATCGGAGTAAAAGGACCACACCAGGGGGGTGTTGGCCAAAGGCCCTCCGATGCCTAAGTTAGGTAGGGTAATTCAAGGAAAACCGGGTGGCCGGAGCGGTGTGTGGTGGCCGGAGCCTTGTGTGAGAGAGAGAAAGAGAGGGGGTGGCTAGGGTTTTTGAGAAATAACTTCTGTAGAGTTTTAGTAGGAATTTAGGCGTACCTCATCCTTGTGCGTGACCAAGTATTTATAGTGGCCTTGGAAAGGTTGGTGCGGTTGGTGTAGTTGGTGAGGTTGGTGAGGTTGGTGTGGTTGGTGTAGTTGGTGTGGTTGGTGAGGTTGGTGTATTTAGGGATTATGGATTTAACCAAATCCCTAATTAAGGCGAGGATCAAGTAACCCCCAATTTGATTAGGTAATTCCCAATTAGGTTAGGTAACTCCCAATTAGGTTAGGTAACTCCTAATTAGGTCAAATAATTCCCAAATTGATTGGCCTAATTATTTGACCTAGGGTTTTGATTTAATTAGGTTCCCACAAATGCCCCCCAGCTTCTGCGTGGCGTGTGGCGGCATGTAGGAGATGTGGATTAACCGTTGGGCCATCCAACTGCAACTGGGCTTCCTTCTTTGAATTGGGCTCCTGCGTGGAGGAGGCTTTTTACTCGGGCTGTCCAGCTGTAACTGGGCTGGAGGTGCGCGATCTGCTGCTGGAGCAGGTGGCAGTTTGGGTCGTCTTTTTTGTGGCTGATCCAAATTGCTTCAATTCCTTCTTCTTTTTGTGCCATGAACTAGGATCAGTATGAGTCAAGGCGATCATGTGCGAAGCACGAACGTGTTGAAAGTCAGCGGCAGATAGGAAGAGAAGGTTGGCGACGGTCCGCTCGTTCTTCTCACCTATTGTGATGGTAAGTTGCATCCTTTTGATATGCTACAGTTGCCATGGAATTCTTTGTTGTGTATCTGACTAACTTCCATCTTCTGCTTGCAGAGAATGACATCTGCAAGAGACTCGATCTCGGCCCGAACATGACCAAGGTTCAGCAAGCTCTGAACATCCCTATCAGGTTCCTTGAATGGCGTTGGTTGCTGGGCAAACATCTAAAGGAGGTTGGTGGTCTGCCCCTGCCGGAGATGTTGGAAGATGGAAGCTGTATGGCTAGGGGCCTAGATGATCTGCTAGCTAAGCAGGTGGAGTCCTCGACCGAACTTCCTCATTCTGCCACGAGCAAGTCTTCTTTAAGGGGGGTCTAATGTGCTGAGAAGATCCCCATGGGAGTTGCTCCTTTTTCATATGCCAAGATCAAGCGCCTCGTCAACGCGAACAACAAGAAAGTCAATAGCATGCATAAGGTCTGGGATATTCTGCTCAAGTCTCTGCCCGAACTGCCTAAGACCCGTGATCTGCCATGTAAGGAAGCTGCTGGGAAGCAAGGTTTGGGATGTCTGTGCTGATCTGGGAATCAAGCTGAGAGGACTGTACCTCTGCCTTGCAACCGCGAAGGTTTGGGTTGTCTGTGCTCCACGAACAGTCAAGCGCGGGCTGACTCAATGTTGCAAGTTGCAGCCAAAAGAGCTAAAGAGTTATCTGCTCGAGCAAAATGTCCTTCAGTTGCACGAATTGCCGGTCCAGGAGTTGGTGACACTTTGCTGGTCAATTTTGGTACTTATGTTGAAGCCACAGAGGCGTCCAAGCATGAAATTTCTGCTAATGCATACAAGCTGGGATACTTGGACTGTAGGAACGGTGCTCTTCCTTGTTGCCCTCTCGAACATGAGGAAGGTGAGTAGCTCTATCTCGACTTGCTGCTCAAAGTGAGCAGATCAATGCCGTGAATGTAGAAGCAGTTGAAGAGCAGGTGGCAGATGAAGCTGCAATGGAGGAAGACAACACCAAAGGTGGTGCAGCTATGAGGTTTAGGGCAGATGCGGAGGAGCAGGCAGCTGAGCAGATGGTGCCGGTTGAGCAAAATGAGGCTTATTTCTTGTTGAACTTGGCTGATTGGCGGCTTTGTTATGGAATTTTCAGTTGTCTTTCGAACTTCAATTCTCATTGTATCTTGTAAGTGTGCATCCGGAGACATAGCACTTGAAAGAGACTCCATTGAGTTTGTACTTGTGAAGTAGCTTGCCTGCAATGGAGAGAAGGCTCGTCGCTTGTGTGTGTATGTCAGGGACATAACGCATGAAAATGACTCCATTGAGTTTGTGCT
>NW_023010052.1:0-14654 GCF_902201215.1 Prunus dulcis
TGTTTACACCATAATGAACCGAGCAGTCCCAGCCACAAAGCGACTAGCACCAAGGCAACCACGCCTTCTCCCATGCCGAAGGAAGACACACTTCCGAGGTCGAGCAGACCCAGCACCAAAGCGACTAGCACCAAGGCAACTACGCCTTCTCCCATGCCGAAGGAAGACACACTTCCGAGGTGCCAGACACCTGCCGAAGCTCCCAAATGCCAAACCTAATCTCCAGGACACGTGTCGCCACCACAATGGCTTGCACAAAGTCCCACATTGGAACTTTGTACAAAGCTCCCACTTTCACCTCCCTATAAATAGGGAACGATACCCAGGTAAAACGGAGAGACCATTCCCCTACTTTCACTGTTACTCTGCCAGAATTACTACCTGTAACTGACTTAGGCATCAGAGAGCCTTCGGCCGGCACCACACCGGTGTCCGAAGCTTTACGGTTGCTTCTCCTCTTTTTACCTTCTGCAGGTCTTACCAATCCATTTAACCCGAGGGCTTCAGCCTTCTTCCCTGCTGAAGACCTAGTACCTCTAATCACTAAGTTGGACTCAAATAGTGGCCGAGCCATTTTGAGCATCAACAAGTTGGAAAACAACTTCCAATGACTTACAAGATTGTACAGAAAGACGTTCTAGATTATCGTAATTGTCTGAGTCTTGTTCAAGATTTGTTGGTGCAACCTAGAAAATCAAACATCAATGGAGTAAACCGTATATAATTTATATAATTTCAATATGGCAATGTCAATTGTCATTCTCAATTGTAGCTCTAGGGTAGAGGTTCACAGAAATAAATTGAAATGCTTACCTCTTGATTGACTGGACGTGGCAATATTTGAACAATATTTCTTCTTGAAGTTGGTTTGGTCATTGGGCCACATGAATAAGGTGTACATCCACATGATCCTGATGAAATACCTTCGTCTTCATCTTCGTGATGAGCTGTTGAATCTTTCTCCAACTTTTTTATCTGTGGAATTACTGAAGCCAATGTCTTCAGTTTGTCGCAGCTTTTCACAGACATAACTTTGGCGGTTGAACATAAAGAAGTAGAAGCATCAGGACAAAGACTCTCAAGACTCGGAAGCGCGTCTAGATCAAAACTATTTAGTTTGGGAAACAAAGTCACGCTCGTCTGATCCTCTTTTTCATTTTCATCTGCAGATCTGACTATAGTTTCCATTTCCCAGCATTGCGCTATGTTGAGCTCTTCAAGATTCACAAGTAGCCTGGCAATTGAATGTGGGAACACATACTGGAGATCACGACCATCTTCTATTTTTAAATATCTTAAGTTTTGGAAGCCCTGGAATCCACGCGGAATGTTCTTCCAAAGGTGTTGACATCGAGAAGGCCGTATGAACAAATTTTGTAAATGAGAAAATGCTGGAACTGCCTGCCCATCCCTAACCATATGGCCTTTCAGATTAAAGACCACATCTACATTGGAATATTTTAGTTTCACTTCTTCTAGATTTTGTAACCATAAAATGCACTTTGATGGAAATACTGCTCTTTCAAAGCTTCTAGAAGATTGATGCTCATCATATGAAGTTCCTACCACATTTTGATCCTCAGGCGTTGTTACCTAAAAAGATTAATTAATTAATTAATAGATCAACTTCAGACATTTTCCTCTCAAAAATGAAATTAATAACAAGCTCAATTATTATTATTATTATTTTTGTGGTGGGCCAATATCTTACCAATATGACTTCATATTAAAATATTAATAAAACCAAATATTAAAATAATATTGAGTAGGCAGTTTCTAGATAATAATCATATAAAAGCTATAGACTTTGTGGTCGCAAGTCAAACTAAATGCTTCCACGTGGCAAGAATTTTTCAGTAAACAATTTGGAGCTTGTACCTGTAGTTTATAGCTTTGATTTCTCGAATACAATCAATTCAGGTGAAAATATATACATGAAAGTTTTCACGAACTTAAAAAATGAGTCCAAAATTTTTACAAATTCAGGTTGCTTCTTTAGATAGTTCGAGATTTCTAAATATATTATGTAATGAGACCATTAACAAAAATGAGTCCAAATTTTTTAAAAAAATATAAATTTATGGAATGATTTTCTTTGTGGTCTGCACATGCTCAATTATTTATTTATTTATTTTTTTGTAAAGGCAGTAAACTAAATTCATCATTTATCAGTATGAGAACATTTTCAGTTTTTAGGAAGAAAATGAGTAAATAATAGTCAAACTAAAGTCAGACCTCATGGCAAGTAAACCAAATAAAAAATAAAAAATTGAGGCACAAACAATTAACAAAACAATTATACTATTCAAGCATCGAAATAATAAGTTACCTCATGGTTGGAGTATAGCTTGTTGGCTTCATAGAAACCAACAAATTCATCAGATAGATAATTGAGTGTCAAATTTGTTAATTTAGGGAAAGCTATGATGTCCGATGCGGTCTCATGTTCCCTCCACTCCTTTGAGACGATTTCTTTCATTTGGGGACAGCGGACAACAAGTAAGCTTTGGAGTTGAACCAAGTTGCTTGCTACTGATAGAGAAAATACATATTTTAAAACGGGGCAATACAATAATTCAAGAGATCTTAAGTTGATAAAAGAGCTCTGTGGAAGTTGGTCGTGGCATATCGCTCTTAGCTCGGGCATCCACTTGAGTTCGATTGATTGGATGAGAGGGAAGGCTGTTTGTTGAGTCCAACTTGCTCCATTTACAAGGTATTCTATCTCAGGGCAGCCCGAAATTCTTAAAACTTTTAAGTGTTGCAATCCCTCTTGGTCTAATTCATTGAGGACATACTTTAAATTCTTAATCCCTTGCAAGATTAAATCTTCACATTTCTTAAATAAGAGTTGAACAGTTTGAATCTCCATGAATTCCGTTGCATCACTGCGAACAATATCCAACTTATTTTCAAATGCATAACAACCTGTTCTTGTAGATGGAATATGTGCTATAATCCATGGTTGAAACGTTCTGTTGGATATGTGGAATCTTATTGTTGTCTGGATTGTCAAGTAAAAGTCTTTTGGAAAGAAGTTGAAATCTGGTATAACTATGACTAAAACCTTCAAATGATTAGACAAAGACATCACCTCAACAAGGCTTGCCATCCTCTTATCTTCGCTTTTTGCTGCTGATTGTTCCCATATGTGAAAACTATTTTCCATATACAACTCTTCAAGACTAGATAAGCTCGATAAGAGACCATGTGGAATCTTCTGAAGACGATTACAATCTGTGATATCTAACAACCTTAAATGTTTAAGAAGTCCAATTTCCCTCGGCAACTCTAACATGTTAACGCATTCACGAAAGCTGAGGATCTCTAAATTTTCCAAACTTCCAATAACATCAGATATATCTGTTAAAAGACAACCATTTAGGGACAAGGTTCGAAGGCTCTTCAGTAGTCCTAGTGAACTTGGCAAGGCTGATATCCCACGCACGTCTACCAATGCTAAAACCTTCAGCTTTTTCATCCCTTTACACATGATGTCCATGCTATTTTCCGAATAACGTTCACCTTCTAAGTGTAGAAGCTCAAGTTTTGGACAATCCAGACCAACTGGGATCTCATCAATATTAATTGGTATCAGTGAGATTGTTGTGTAATGGTCGTATATCTTTGGCCACCCTTTCTTTTCAGCATCACATCTTATTAGAAATCTATGTGGATCTCTTGAGGCAATTTGTATGGCAACATCACGAACTATGTCATGCATCTTGGTATGGTCTTTCAATTTGCTATCTAGCAACAAAAACCTTCTTTGAAGTTTGTCAACCAAAGAATGCACTCTATTTCTTGCTTCTTCCACTGAATCAGTGTTACTAAAATACCCTCGACCCCATCCATATCTAACCAAATACTCAATTGGAATATCATAATCTTCAGGAAATAAACAACAAAGCAAAAGGCATGACTTCGCTTCATCACTCTCCAATCTATCATAACTCCATTGTATGCTTGAATAAACTCTGTCATTCATCGAAGAGATGCTTCCAGGAGCTGAACTTTGTAGCTGTTTGAGGGCATCATCCCATTCATACTTCCTCTTATTTTCTTGTGCTTTCGCAACAGTTAAAATAGCAATAGGTAAACCTGCACACTCATTCGTGACTCGTTTTGCCAAATCAGGATAGTCCAAGGGTTGACCTATGATTTCACGGAAGAGTTCCCATGATTCCTCTGGTGTTAAAACTGGGATTGTAAAAATTTCTTGACTTCCCATTGCGTTGCACACTTCCAAGTTTCGTGAGGTCAACAAAACCTTGCACCCTTTATGAGTAAGTCCAGAAGGAAGTCCTATAGCCTCAAAATCGAGCTCTGTCCACACATCATCTAATACAATCAGGATCCTACTTATTTCCATGAGTCTTCCGTAGAGCCTTCGCGCTCTTCCACTTTCAGTATCCTCCTTGTCATATGTAAACCCCAGCTGCTCTGCAATTTCTGATTGAATCTTCCGAATGCTTGGGCTTTGAGACACGACTGCTATCACAACATTATCGAATACTTTCAATCCTGCCAATCTTTTGATGATTTCTTTCACCATTGTGGTTTTACCCACACCCCCCATACCACAAATCCCAATCATTCTAACTTCTTCATTCTTCAAAACCTCTATCACGCTATTCACACATGTCATTCTGGATTTAAAATCCTTAAAACCTTCTTTGAATGTTGACCATATCATCGGTGGAGGTGCAGGATGGGCAACATTATTATTGAATGTTCTTTCTTTTTGGAGATGACGAACATCTTGTGTAATCTTAGTGGCTTTCCTACTTATGTTCCACCGGTACAAGAATCGCCTTTTCATGTTGACTTCTTCCTCAAAATGCAACACTTTCTGAATTAACTTGTTAACACTTGTTAGCCAAATTTGAACATTAGAGTTGATAACTTCACCATTCCTTTTGGCAGCATTGACCAATTCTTGCACCCCATCTTTCATCTCAAAAAGCTGTTTAAGTTCATCCTTTAGATCTTTCATGTTGGTATCATAGTAAATCAAATAGCCAAATTCTCTGCCTATTGGTGTCACCAAGGACTCTGCAATTTTGGACGCAATTGAAATAACAATATCCATTTCCTTGTGGGATCAAAGACACATAGATGAAATGCTTATCTCTGTATCTTGTCTCCCAATCTGTACAAAGTCCAATGAAAAATAGATCAATATAAAAATAGGGTTGGCTGTTTTTGGCAAAATTTTATGTCGCATTTATTTTATATTTATTTGAACACTTTGTACGACTTTACCATTATCAACGAAATTTTTATTGCCTTAAATGTGACATCTTGTGTACTTCAAAAACAAAAAAATGAAAGCCATCTTTTGTACTTAAATTTTTATGTTTAAATTTTTACCTTTCCGAAGATTATGTTTCTTTAAAGGGATTAAGGTTTTGATTATGTGAAAATTAAATACATAGGTTGATTATAGTACTTCTATTAAAATTTTATTTTATTTGACTACGCCTTTTTTTATTATTAGCCTCCATTGGAACCAAAAGGAATAAGTTTTATATAGAGGGCTCATCAGCCAAATAGGCTAATTCTTAGCTATATTAAATTAGCAAGTTAATTTGTTAATCGTTTTCCTATTCTTGCTACAATTTAGCTATATTGATTTTCTAGTTTTATTGGTTTTTAATTTCCTTTGCCAATTAGGTTTTCTTAAGAAAACAAGGGATAAGCAAAGGACCCACTAGTGTAGTGGTATGAAGTATTTACTTCCTCAGGCAAGGTTCTGGGTTCGAGTCCTAGCATCCGTGTAGTGTGTGTGAGTTTAGTATGCTATCGCCCCTTTCAATAGGAAAGGTCCTCAAAAAAAAAAAACAAAAACAAAAACAAAAAAACAAACAAGGGATAAGATTGCTAGCCGGCTTTACTCTAGTATAAGCAGGTTATTACAAGACTCATGTATTCAATTTTTTATGCATGTAATTCCGGACTTTAGTCTCTACAGTTTCTTTTAGGATATTTTACCCAGAACTCAATTATCTTCATTATAACTTCTATTCTATAGCTTTATCATTTTATATTATATGTATTTTGGGACTGGTTGGTTCACTAGACAACAACTTATAGACCCTACCCTGCATCAAATTGGTACCAGAGGCTAGGAAAATCCTTCTTTCACACCATGATTGGTCATGGTAGAGGTTGTGGACAAGGGAACTAAGCCCAACACAGATAGATGACTGAGATGCAACACATAATGGAAGATATGTCGATAGCGGTGCAAGCCCTCCAAAGACAGAAATTCACAGATGCCTATATGGAGATTCTGGAATGCAACCATGGTGATGGTGATCAAGGTGGATTGGAAGAGCAGTTGGTTCGTGCATTGGGTTTGAATGGTGGAGGAATTAAAATTGAAGTTGCTGATTTTTATGGAAATATGCATGTAGAGATTATTTAGATTCACAGGCAATTCTAGAGAATGGAAACCTATGGTAGAAGTGTAAGACATTACATTGTAATAAACCATATTAGAATGGTTTTCTAATCACATAAGCAGTTCCAGTTTAGTATTAATCAAGAAACAGAACTCGAGAATATCTGCAGTTCTAGTTTAAAGTGCAGTTTAATTAGAAAACTAGAGCTTTGAGGATTCCTAATCCTACATGGATTAAAACATTCTATCCTAGTGCAATCAGGATTTGTTTAAGTGTTCTTCTATGGGCAAAATACTTAAGCAATGCATATATATAGAGGTCCCTTCCGTAGCAGTCAAGACACACTCATATTGATATCACCCCATCTAGAGAAAGTTAAAGGATTGCATAGGAGAAGAATATTTCTGTACCTTCACCACAACCATTTTTTACCAAAGTTAGAGTTAGGTTATTATGGGGAGAAGCATTGAAAATGGAAAATTTTATATTGAATAGAGCACCTACTAAACGTGTAAATGCTATCCCTTATGAAGTTTGGGTTAAAAGAAAACCAAGTTTGAATTACCTCAGAGTGTGGGGCTTAAAGTTGAAGCAAAATCATACAATCCTATGGAAAAGAAGTTGGATTCAAAAACATTCAGTGGCTATTTTGTTGGCTATCCAAAAAGAACTAAAGCCTATAGATTTTACTGCCCTCAAAATACAACCAGATTTGTAGAAACTCAAAGAGCAGTGTTTATAGAATCTAAAAATGAGGCAACATAAGAAGAAAATTTCGATTTTGATGAAGTTATAATAGAAAATGGAGACACAGTGAATTCTAATGCAGATAACAGAATTCTGGTGTTACCTAGCTTTGACTTGAGTAGCATGCAATCTGTATAGGAAGATGAAATAGTTGGAGATCCAATGATACTTGAACAAGAAACTAAAGAACAGCAAGTTCTGCCACCAGAAAACACAAATGAAAATCAACCAATAGAACAAAACCATGAACAAATGGACGTAGAGTTGGGAAGATCACAAAGACCAAGAAAAAGAGCACTAGGTGATGACTACTATGTATATTTACAAGAATCTAAGCATGATGTGAATGCAATTGAAGATCACATGAACTATATGCAAGCAATGTCCAATGAGAAAAGTGAAAATTGGTGGGGAGCTATGACATCATAATTAACTTTATGGAGAAAGATGGTGTGTAGGAACTAGTGACCCTGCCACAAAATTGCAAACCTATAGGCTGCAGATGGGTTTTCAAAATCAAGAGAAACCTAAGGGACAAATTGATGGATATAAGGCAAGACTAGTTGCCAAAAGATACACACGACAAGAATGGATAGATTACAATGAAATCTATTCACCAGTTTCAACTAAAGACTCATTTAGAGTAATCATGGCATTGGTAGCACATTTCGATTTACACTTACATCAAATAGATGTAAAGACTGCATTCTTGACAGGAAATCTAGAAGGGGGAATATATATGAAACAACCAGAAGGTTTCATTTAAGAGAAGGGAGAAAATCAATTTATGGTCTTAAGCAAGCTTCTAGATAGTGGTATATCAAATTTGACGAATTTGTTAATCAATATGGTTTTTACAGAAAATTCATTGAATGAATGCAATTACATGAAGAAGAGTGGGAGGAATTTTATCATATTGGTATTATATGTGGATGACATCTTATTGGCATGCACAGATTTATCAATGTTACATAACTATAAAGAATTCTTGTCTAAACATTTTGAAATGACAGATCTTGGTGAAGCATCCTATGTTTTGGGAATTGAAATTAGCAGGAATCGAGAGAAACGGGTTCTTGGATTATCACAAAAGAATTATATAGAAAAGGTACTGCAGAGATTCAATATGCAAGGATGTGGTGGAACTGATATGCCTATTTCAAAAGCACACAATTTGAGCAAGGAACAGGCACTAAGGACTGAGTAAGAGAAAATTTAGATGAATGACAAACCTTATGCCTCCTTAGTAGGCAGTCTTATGTATGCACAAGTCTGCACTAGACTGGACATAGCCCTTCCTATTAGTGTGCTAGGTAGATTTCAATCTAATCCTGGACAAGATCATTAGATTGCACGCAAGAAAGTGTTGAGATATTTACAGAGAACCAAAGATTACAAATTGTTTTAAGAAGAAGCAATAATTTGAAATTAGAAGGTTTTGCAGATGCTGATTTTGCAAGTTATAAGGATGATCTCATATGAACATCATGGTATGTGTTCATATTTACACGTGCTGCTGTATGATGGAGAAGTATCAAGCAACCTCTCACAATTGCATCTACAATGTTAGCAGCATTCTTCGCCTCTTATGAGGCTATTTCTCAAGCTATGTAGTTAAAGAATTTTATCACTGGATTGAGAGTAGCTGAGTCTATACATAGACCCATACAACTATGTAATGACAACAGTGCAGTAATTTTGTTTGCAAAAGGAAACAAAAGGACAAAGGCTTCAAGAATTCTGGATGTTAAGTTTCTTAAAGTTAAAGAACAGATAAGAGATGGGTACACTGGTTCGGAACACATCAATACAACAAATATGATTGCAGATCCTCGTACTAAAGGGCTGGTAATTGCAGTTTTTCATATTCATGTTCAAAGTATGGGATTGACAGAAAATATGAGTGGCTGAATTAGTGGGAGTTTCAGTGGGAGTGTTTCTGTTTTAACTAGAGTTTTATCATTTATATTTTGATTAACTAGTAAAGGTTTCAATAGATATTCAGAAAGTTTGAGGATTCATAAAGTGGAATTTTGTTGAGCTATTTTACTGCTTAGTCTTTTTTGTTTTTATTTTTTTTATTTATGTTTGATACTTGAATATACATATAAGGCAGTCAAGCTAGCAATTGATGTAGCTGCGATGGTACAGTATATTCATGGCATTTGTTCAATTTTAACTAGACATTGGTAGTCATTTAGGGGACTATGAATGAGTATGACATATCTATTAGCAGAGACAGTTTAATCATGAACATTCAACAATTTTAATCTTGATCAAAGCCTTATGTGGTTTTGAAGAATCTCAAATGTAATTATAGGAACCTTGAAATAACAGATGTTCAAGTAGTTTCAATAATTCTTTGATGTTCTTCATTGACAGTGGCTTAGTAGGGATTTTGTTCAGTTATGTTTCACAAGGCCTTAATTAAAGTGTGTAATGCAATTAACAGTTGTGATTATTTGACTAAGTGGGGGACTGTAAGACATTACATTGTCTTAAACCATATTTGAATGGTCTTCTAATCACGCAAGGAGTTGCAGTTTAGTATTAATCAAGAAACAGAACTCGAGCATATCTGCAGTTCTAGTTTAAAGTGCAGTTTAATTAAAAAATTAGAGCTTTGTGGATTCCTAGTCCTACATAGATTAAAACATTCTATCATAGTGCAATCAGGATTTGTTTAAGTGTTCTTTGATGGGCAAAATACTTAAACAATGCATATATATATATATATATATATACCCTTCCCTAGCAATCAAGACACACTCATATTGATATCTCACCCCATCTAGAGAGAGTTAAAGGACTGCATAGGAAAAGAAGATTACTACACCTTCACCACGGCCATATCTGACCAAGGTTAGTGTTTAAGTTCAAAGACAATAAAGAATTTACAAGAAGATCATAAGGTGTTTATTTTAAAGCTTAAATTCAAGAGCACCGCACTTCAATGGTGGAAGAGAGGTGAAGAGCAACGTGCTTGAAAAGGGAAGTAGAAGATCAACACATGTGAAAGCAAAGTTACGAAAGAAGTTTTTAACGGCTGATTACACTATGGAGTTATATGAAAGGTTTCATAGCTTAAAACAACGAGATACATTCATTGAAGAATATAAATCAGAGTTTGGTAATCTCTCAATTCGAGTTGGTTTGAAAGATAGTAATCAAAAGATGACACATGTCATTATCTTTTAGGTTTGAATAAGACCATTAGCGATGACATGGCGGTGGGTGTGGTCCGTTTGTTCAACCTAGAAGATGCTCGACACCATGTGTTAATGGAAGAAAAAAAAAGTTATCATGTTGTGGCAGTAGGGGATAATATGGGTTGGCAAAGAATACAGTTGGTCTTCATAGTGTCCAAAGTGATCATGAAACCAATCCAAGTACCAAAATAAGGTGTAGGAAGTTGGTGGGTACTGATAAGAGTGAAAAAGGGGAGAAAAAAACAACGTTGTTGTTAAAAATTCCAAGGCTGGGAGTACTTCACAAGTTTGATATTCAATTGTGGTGAGGCATGACATTTATCTTACACTTGCCACAAAGAAGAGTAAACTTGGCAGAGGTTAAAGGTGATAAGACCAATTTTTAAAACACACTTATGATGTTTAAGGCAAGGAAGAGGAAGTTAGTGATCTTTTACCGGTTAGAGGAAAATCTTTGGTGGTAAGGCGGGTGATGACAACTCCAAAAATTGAGGGTCTTTAGCGTCCACATAATATATATTCTGAACCGCCTTTGGGGTAGAAATGTGTGCAACGTGATTCTTGATGGAGGAAGTAGTGAAAATGTTATCTCGAAGGAGGCAATAAAAAAACTAAAGTTTCCAATTGAGAAGCATCCTAATCCTTACAAGGTTGCATGATTTCGAAAAGGAAACGAGATACCAGTCACTTCAATGTGTTTGGTAAGTTCACTATGGGTAATACTATTAGGGATGAAGATTGATATGATGTTGTCTCATGGATGCATGTCATATCCTATTGGAAGACCATGGTTGTTTGACAAAGACATGATGCATTCTACTAAAGCTAACACTTATTCATTATATAAGGATGGGAGAAAGTGGACTTTGCAGCCGTGTGAAGGAGGATTCTGCAATGCTCCCAAAGATGCCAAGGTTAATGGTCATTTGAGAGCCCATTAGTTGGAATTTGAGAGCAAGGAGGTGGGACCTATGTTTGACTGTCTCCTAATTTTAGATAACCCTCCTGTGTTCGACTATTGTTTGGAAGAAGACTGTGAAGTTTGTCTGAGAGTTGGAAAGCTTTCCACAGGGTATTTGGTAAGACTAAACAAGTTGAATTTAGTGTTATCATTAAGGCAGGGGACCAAAAGGGAAGTTGGATTTGAACTTTTGAAGCAACACAATCAACATGCGTTTGAAAGAAAACTGATTAAAGAAATTCGTGAGGAATTGTTGGAGGTGAGATGAATTCCTTCGAAGGAGATACTTTTGAGTATGAGTATGTTGATTTTCTTGAGGTTGATTCTTTTAATTTACAGACTGCTAAGAACTTCGTTGACCTTCTCAACCCTTTGGCTTTTTGGATTGAAACGTTTTTGGGTTGAGAGACTGGTTGCAGAAGATAACTGGTACTGTTCCAGAAAGGATCAAATATTCTAAATATCTATCTATTTGGAATGGGAAGGTTCAATGTCACGGCCAAAGTTCTATGGACAACTTATCTAAGCGGAGGTTATCTTTGGGCATTTTTCACCAAAAGATTGGAATTCGAGGACAAATTCTTCCCAACCTAGTCGAGTTGATGAAATAGCATCTTTTAGACTTTCCTAATCTAAGTGGGCTCACCATCCAATAAGGCTAAGTTTTAGCTATATTAAATTAATAAATTATTTTGTTAATCATCTTCCTATTCTTAGTAGGATTTGGTTTAATTTCCTTTGTCAATTAGATTTTCTTAATAACCATGGATAGGAATGCTAGGTTGCTTTACTCGTGTAAATAGGCTATTTAGAGACTCTTGTATTTAATTTTTTTATGAATATAATTTCAAACTTTAGTCTATAGAGTTGCTTTTGGGATTTTTGACCTCTAGAACTCAATTATCTTCATTTCAACTTCTATTATATAGCTTTATCCTTCTATGCTCTGTATTTTGGGACTACTTGGGATGCTGGACAACAACTTGTTGCCCCTTCGCTGCATCAGAAGTGATGATTTGATATGATGTTGATTGGTGTATCTTTTCATTAAATTTTTTTGAGTGTGTAAAACAACATTGTTTGACTGGCATATTACATAATCTATTCTCTGAGCGGTGGTTTGATCATCCCTCACCCTTTTAATTTTTTTTCCTAGATGAATTAGTGGTAGAGTCAATGACTAAACCAGTTAAGGTTGAATTATATGAGAATGATAAATCTTTATTTATTTATGGTATTTTTGTAAGATTTTGGAGTTATTTTATAAGAGAAATTTATTCTGATCCATAATTTAAGCCATTTTAATTTATCTTTTATTTATCACACACATCGGCTCTAGATTTATACTCTAGTCTACCCCAGATTCGGAGCGTGACACATTAATTAATGAATTTATCATATAAAAGATTCATTTATCTTTTAATTTTATTTTAATTTATTTTTTGAAGACAACGACATAACATTTTCAACTCAAAGAAGAACAATCCCAAAAAAATCGGGTTGTTGTTAATTAACTAGGGTTAATTATCAAACTTCATTAAATTGTTTAATTATACACGGATTCAGTTATTATTAAATTATTAAATTATGTATCCTTAAATTCCTTCACTCGTCGCATTTTAGTCATTTTATTGTTAAATTATTTATTTTTGCCTAGTATATGGTTTATCTTTTAGGGGTAATGTAGACTTTTCGCTGGGCAATAGTGAAAGCCGTGGTCAGAGTGGAAACCCAGTTCAAATTAGTTGAGGATCACCTTAAGCAATATGGACTTTTAACTTGTTGCTTGCTTATATGAATTGCACATATACAAGAGTAAATGAATCTTTTATCAATGTTTGTTTTTTGGTCATCGGAGTTTTGCCGCTAAGGTTTCTTTGGATTGAATCTATTTTTTTTTCTTTTCTAAAGTATTGTAGGAGAAAACATTTGTTTAAAGTATTAATAATTTTTACTAAAAATTCAAGGGTATTGTTGGAAAACTGAACACTTTGTCATTCCTAATACTAGACCTTATTTCAGATTTTTCACATTAATAATTTTTACGAAGACAATGAAAAATATATCTTTCACGGGATTGATATATTATTTGCATCTATATACATATATCAAATTATCTAATTGTGTGTGTGTGTGTGTTTTTCAATGGATCAGAGTAAACCCAACAACCATATACTGCAAAGATAGAAAGTTTTCAAGATGTACTTACCTCTAATATGCTTGTATAAGTGTAGTTTCTCCACCAACTGTTATGAGACGTAATGTTGAATGAAAAACCCCGAGGATGAAGCAATCAAGGAGAAGGCAATACAAACAACTGAATTATGAGAAATATGAAAGCAATGCATAAGCAGAGAACTCAAATGGAAAAGCCACTATGAGTTTTCCTACGCTATAAATAGACAAGGGAAAGATAACGAACCAGGCATTGCTTCAAGAGAAGGTAATTCCAAGCAAACGGAATTTCCTAGAAGCATCTGATCCAAAGATTAATTACATACGATGTTTGCTTGTTATATATATAGAAGCATCTCATCCCCAAAAGCCAAAAAAAAAAAAACAAGCCTCTATGCCAAGGCAACGAAAAGTGAAGGAGAGCTTGACGCAATGGACAAAGTGAAAAAGAATTGGATGCATTGCTTAAAAATATGGACAAGAGGGGAAGACTAAGAAAGCGATGAAATTATGGAATTTGGGGTTATGAAGGAATCCACACATCATTGAGAATGAGAAGAACCTTTTTGTCACAAATTAATGAATCTTCTTATCACTGTGGATCCTTCATGTACATCATCCGCCCCTGCACTTAACAATAAATCGATTGATTTTACACAGGAGTCTAATCCAACTGAGTTCTCCACAGAAGTATATGATGAAGGGCATAATCTTTTCCATATCACATTGATAATATCTTTGATGATATAGGATCTGACTTAAACTAATTAAACGATTGTCCTCGGATTTAATCTTGGCCATATACAGTTTAATTAATCCTAAACTTTTCTTTTGGTACAGAATTAATCATAACCATTTTTTAATTTCATAATCCTATATGCATAGATGAATCACAGGGATTTCTAGTTACCCTATAAATTATATTTCTAGTAAGGGTTCATAAGAGATACGCGCTTATTAACTACTCATGCATATATAACATCATGCAGATTCTATGTATAAACAAACCCAAATTAACTTTCCGTGGGAAAATAATAGAAGTTAATATATACCAGTCTTAACGAAAAAAAGAAGTCGGGGATGAGAATAGGCGACCAACTCTCTAAAAAAACCGTCGTTAAAAAGGAAAAATATGACACATATTAACAGAACAAG
>NW_023010052.1:20744-67972 GCF_902201215.1 Prunus dulcis
TTGTTATTCAAAATGAATTTTTTCAAGGTTTAGGGGGAAGAAAATATATCAATGACTTCATAGGAGTTGACTTTGCATTTTTCTGATTTATTTTAAATTTATTTTGAATATTTTGATATAAAAATAATAAAATATACTTATCACAACAACAAACCACGTCGGGGTTAAGAAATTGAAGGCGTTGTAAATTATAATAGGCGACTTACATATTAAAATGACGTCGTTTAAAGTAGAAACCATGTCGGATATTTTACTGCACGACGTAACATATGTATTCCACGACTCAACCACCGTCGTTAAAAATTAATACCCTAAACCCTTAAAACTAAATTATATAATTTAAAATTTTAAGTTTATAAAAGGGTTTATGGTTTTACAGCCTAATATATACCCTATACTACCCAAAAATTATACTTTAAAAATAAACCCCAATAAATAACAACCCTAATCTCTAAACCCTAGACTCTAAACCCTAAACCATAAAACTAGAAGTGATTTTATGACTCATCAAAACAATTTTGTTTTGGATGGTCATTTTAAATTTTTGTTATTCAAAATGAATTTTTTCAAGGTTTAGGGGGAAGAAAATATATCAATGACTTCATAGGAGTTGACTTTTCATTTTTCTGATTTATTTTAAATTTATTTTGAATATTTTGATATAAAAATAATAAAATATTCTTATCACAACAACAAACCACGTCGGTGTTAATAAATTGTAGACGTTGTAAATTGTAATAGGCGACTAAGTTGTTAAAATGACGTCGTTTAAATGAGAAACCATGGCGGCTATTTAACTATCCGACGTAAAATATATATTCCACGACTTAACCGCTGTCGTTACAAAGTACTACCCTGAACCCTTAAGAAATTGAAGATGTTGTAAACCATAAACGACTCAATTGTTCAAAGAACGTCGTCTAAATATCCTTTTACGTCGGATTTGTTTAAAACGAAACAACAAAAAACGACGGTTTTTTGACTTTATTAGGTCGTTGGAAAAGTATTACACGTCGGTTACGCAATTTGTATGTTTGTTTTTTTTTTTTTTAATTTAAGAAAACCTCAACAAATTTTTACATTATATATTATAGACAAAATTTGTACATTATACATAAATATCAAGTGTTCAATAATTCCCCTGTTCAATAATTTGGCAAACAAACTCTGCCCGTTCATTCCGGACTTCATCAATTGCTTCTTGGGGGTATGAAGCTTCCTGGTTTCCCTTGGCATACTGCATAAACAATGACTATTAGGGTTTATAAATAAAAAGAAATTCAATCACAGACGACGATATTTTTCATAACCGGCGTAGTATATCTATTCAACGACGGTAATTTTACATGACCGTCGTTGATAATACAAAAAACGACGTAAAATGTATGAAGGTAATTTCTTCTTACCTTCTTCTCAAACGCCAAGGAAGGATCCATGATGATGTCCCTCATGAAGCGCATCACATAATACCCGCATCCGACACTGCTGGGTTGCTTTGGTGTGCCTGACAGAGTTTTTCAAATTACTGCTTTACGGCCTGCTCTGGCTATGTGAGAATTATATATTTTTATAGCACTGTTCACGATGTTTTTGGCCTCTTCATCGACCACACGATTTTCGGGCAGAGGATCCAGAAAATAGACGGTTTCCCTCTTTGCTCTCACAATCAGCAAGATCCAATGTCGGCTGCACAAAATTAATATAAAAACGACGGTTATTTACAAAAACGACGTATTATAATATTTCACACGACGAAATAAAGTAGCAATCGGCGACATTATATATTTATCACGACGATAAATAACTACCGACGTGGTTAGTAGTTTCAAACGACTCAATAAAATAAAACACCGGCGTGGTTAGTTGATACGCTGTCATTTATTGAAAATCATAAAAACAAAATCCTGTTAAGGAGACTAACCCTGGATTGTAAGGCATCATGAAAATCTGTTCACCGTCCGTCTTCTGAAGTCGAGCTGCTATTAATTGGGAAAGCTGACTCAGGAAATGCTCCCTCTCAGCCTCTACCAATTGTTTGGTTCTAGCCTCCATCCTTAAGGCCTCTTCCCTTGCCTTGGCCTCCATATTTTTAGTCTCATCTTGAAGGAGAACTCTTAAACTGTCCTTCAAACGGTCGTCAAAGCTCATCCTCTATGGTTTGGGTAAATTGAAATACTGCCTTGGGGAAATCCCAGCACCTACTCCTCTCACTCTGCCTGGATGCTCGGGGCCCAAAGCCATGGTCAGCACATCATTGCTGCCATATACACTGACTTTGCCTTCGAGACTTGTTTTTGCAATTCATCCTAAAACAAAGATATATAAAAAAGTAAGAAAAAAAAACACACGACAGTTATTTATATACAAACGACGTATTATATAATTTCACACGACGCAATAACATATAAACCGACGTTATTATAATTTATCACGACGGTAGTTATACCGACGTTGTTAGTTTTTTAAAACGATGAAATGAATAAACCACCGACGTCTTATGCTATAATTACAGAAAACAGAGTAGTGATTCCTTATTTAGACCTTTAACGACGTTTTTTAAAAAGTTTCGACGTGGTAATATCATTCACATGACGCGAAAATGAACCACCGACATCTTATGCTATAATTAAAGAAAACAGAGTAGTGATTCCTGATTTAGACCTTTAACGACGTTTTTTAAAAAGTTTCGACGTGGTAATATCATTCACACGACGAAAAAATATAACATAAGGCGTAATAAGAATTTTTCACAGTTTAATAAAAATTTAAAACAGAGTGAGTAGGCTTACAATTAATTTTGCTTTTTCTGCCACCTTTGGATCGGGGATGTTACCATGTTTGTCCTGTCTAGCTCTCTTCCATAAGGTAGATCGATCAATTTCTACCCCAGGCATGGTTTCCTCCAATTGATCCTCCAATCCAGCATATCCTTTTTGAGACAATCGATGATTGTACTCAAGTTTCTCCCTAATCTGTGCATGTTGAGAATGCACAGACTCAAAATCTTTGGATAACCTTGAAGCTACAAAGGCATCCCATTGTGCTTTCTCTATGAATTTATATGTTTTAGGGGGTTGGCTTAATTTCTCCCTGTCATTGGTGTATGGAAGGATATAATGCCTCGTTAGTGTAGACTTGAAATCCTTCCATTTCTTGGCAGCAGAAGCTAACACAGAGTTCTTGCCCCCTTGACCTACCACAAAAGCCATGTTAACTGCTTCCCAAATCTGCTCCTTTATATCCTTGGGGATTTGAGACCATTTCATGTCCACAAGTGGAACTCTGGCGTGCCAACACACCAATGTAGGACTGCATCTCACTATGTGCTTGGCCAATTCCTTTCCCCCTTTTATTGTACTCAACAATTGGCCTCAGTTTCTGAAGTTTTCTCTTCACAACACGAGGCATTGTGCTCATACCTCGACCAGACTTTGAATCATCAGAGATTGTTGTCTGGCTGGTTGGTTATGTCTCAGCAGATGATGAAGCAAACTTCATCTTCTTCGAAGACTTTATCTTCTTCGAAGACTTCTCTTGAGGAGCTACCATTCCAAGCTCCTTACCTCCATTTTTCTTGGAGCCAGAATCCTTACTTTGGTGTTGAGAAACCATTTTAACAGACAAAACCGCAAGTGAAAATATTTCAGGAAAAGATTAAGAACACAAACGACGGTTATTAATAAAATACGACGTATGATATGATTTTAAACGACACAATGAAATAATCTCAGACGTAATAAATGTTTAAAACCAAGGTAATTAAACAACGACGAAATAATATAAAATAAGACGTAATAATAACTTATTACGTCGATATTTACCAGACGACGTGATAATTAACTATAAACGATGAAATATTTATATAACGTCGTGGTATTGATGTTCACACGACGTCAATAGTAATATACCGTCGTCTATATAAGGATCCAAAACCCTTCTTTCTTTTTCTGTGAATGTTTGATTGCAGATCCAAAACCCTAAAATACCACGTCGTGGTATTAACATTCACACGACGTAAAACAATAAGATCCTGTCGTCTATATTAGATACCAACCCTACTTTCTTTTTCTTTATATTTTATCAAATTAGGGAAAAACAAAAACCATTGTTCGAGAAATCAAACCTGCAATTAAACAAGCAAATAAAAAAAAGACTATAATTTTAAAAACAACTTTGTCAATTTTTAGACGACGCTAGAACGACTGACGAACCGTCGTGGTCTACATATTTAACCACGTAAATAAGAAGCTACCGTCGTCTTATTTAGTTGAAGTAGTTGTCTTCAAAGTTGGAAACTTTCCCTCTTTGTCTGTATATTTTATCAAACTTGGAAAGAAGTAAAATGATTTTGGCCAGAAAAAAGGTAAAAAGATTTTTCAAACAAAAAGCGTATGAGCATGCAAAACAGCAACCAAAATAGTGAAAATGAAAGCTTACCTTTTGCGTGCAATGAAAGCAAGAGGAAGACGATCGATCTTTAAGTTCAGAGACAACGAAGAAGACGAGAGGAAGACGATGAGATACTCTGACAGTGCTCTGACAAGGAAAAAAGACGAAAAGTTTTCTCTGGGAGATTGAAATTTTTAATCGGGTTTGGAAAGAGTGCATGTGTAAGTCAGGTAGACGAAAAGTTGCTTACATATAAAACCATTTCAAAAAAATAATACGGCGGTTACATATAACTACGTCGTTTTTAACTAACACGACGCAATATTTGTTTTGTGACGTGGAATCTTTTCATTTAACGTCGTTAGGTTTAATATAACCGACGTGGATTTGAATTTTTAAATTATGAATAGAATTTTTTTTTCCGTGACCTTTCAGTTTATTTTTCAATTACAGTGCGTTATAAATAGAGTTTTTTTTCCGGAGGAAATTTAAAATGAAGGAAATTAATGTTCTGGAATATGTAAGGTTTCTTTTTTGGATGACAGATTTAAATAAAATAAGAATATAAAAACAACGACTGTTTTTGTATTACTGTCGTCGTTTTTCGTCGTCTTAAGTAAGACTAAGACGACGTAATATATTTGTTGAGCGACGTTGATTTTTTTTTAAACGTCGTTAGGTATAATATAACCGTCGTTGAAAATTGTCTCTCTGATTGCAAATTTGCAACGACGTTAGGTATAATATTTGTAGATACATAAACGCACACACATCATCAACTTCCAAAAAATTGTCTCTCTGATTGCAAATCTGTGTCATCTGTTAAGATTATGATGTGGAACAGAGTTCCATCTGGTAAGATTTCGTAACCCTTGAGTTCTCAGAAAAATCTGATTATGTCGGCGGTTTTCTATATAAACCGTCGTGATTATTTCAATTCTTGTCATTAAGTAGATTTACCGACGTAGGATAAGAAAATCAAAGAAAAAAATTGTTAACAAAAATTCTTATTAAGACGACGGTTTAAATTAAAGTCACGACGTATAAAATGAATAAATACGACGTTAAATTTTATAGTACGATTTAAAGATAACGTCGTAGAACTATACGTGAATGACGTCAATATATTTATATTTTCCGTTGTTGTACATTAATTTAATACGGTGATATTTTGTATTTTAAAGCCGTGGATTTGTTTGTAATTATACGGCGTCTTATACGAAAACCTCGTCGTGTTATTTTATGAGTAAAACGGCGGCTTTTATTGAAATCGTTGTCTTTACTTTCTACGTCGGTCGATTCATAACTTCTGCCGTTCTTTGTTGGCTTTGATTTTTCTCTGCGGAAATCTGTTTCAAATAGACGTCGGTTGTTTAATTAGGTACGTCGTTGTTTTTGAACAGCCATTTGAATCACCATTTTTTAGTTGTCTAAGGTGGTATTACATGACGGTGTTTTTAGAACCGTCGTCTTTTTAAAAACCACGACGGTTTTCACTTAGACTGTCGTTGTTTTCTGGTCGTCTTTTTCATTTTTTGTAGTGGTGCATCTTCTGGCTTGATGGCACTCCAACTGTACTAACATCAGATAAATGCTCGGTGCAAAACTCTATAGCTTCTTTAGCTATATACCGTTGAGCAATGCAACCTTCAGGATGATTTCGGTTTTGAACATATATACCCCTTTAGCACTTTCATATATCTTTTGAACGGATACATCCATCTAAAATAAACTGGCCCACATAGACAAACTTCTTAGACAAGATGTACTACTAGATGAACCATGATATCGAAGAATGAAGGGGGAAAGTACTTCTCAAGCAAACACAAAGTTACTACTACATCTTCTTCCAACTTATCTAGCTTGGAAACATCTACTCTCTTTGCACATATAGCATTGAAGAAGAAGCACAATCGAGTTATTACATACCTTACAGGCTTCTCCAGGACAGTACGAATTGCCACAGGGAGCAATTGTTGCATCAAGGTATGACAATCATGTGATTTAAGCCCAAGAAGTCTTGAATCTTGTAAAGATACAAGATTTTTAATATTTGAAGAGTAACCTTCAGGGACTTTCATACCATAGAAAGAATTGCAAACCGCTCTCTTCTTGCTCTTGACAAATTCCAATGCCCTGGAGGCAAGCGAGTACATCTTTCTCCATACTCGGGTTGCAAATCAGTCTTCACCCCCATGTTCAATAAATCCAAACGAGCAGCAATCCCATCTTTATTTTTTCCAGGAATCTCCAACAACGTACCAATGATACTATCGCAAACATTTTTCTTGATGTGCATAACATCAAGGGCATGCCTCACAGGAAGGTATTTCTAGTACTCGAGATCAAAGAATTTTGACTTCTTCTTCCAACAAACTTTGTCACCATCATTTTCACTTCCATCTCCCCTTTTTTTCGAGCCCCATTTATAATTAATACCTTCAACCATTTGTAACACTTCTTCTTTGGTTAATGGCTTTGGAGGCGTGTCATATTTAGGTTTCCCATTAAAAGCTGCACGTTGCCTCCGATATGGATGATATATTGGTAACCATTTGCTATGCCCGATGTAACATATTTTGTGGCTATTTTTCAACCTGTGACTAGGTGTATCATCACTGCATATTGGACAAGCTTTATATCCTTTTACGATACAACCAGATAAGTTTCTATAAGCGGGAAAATCATTAAATGTCCACAGTAATGCAGCTCTGAGTGTAAAGTATTCTCCTATATGAGCATCATACACTCTTTTAATCCCATCCCACAAAGATTTTAAATCATCAATCAAAGGCTCTAAGTAGACATCTATATCATTTTCGGGTTGTTTCGGACCGGAAATCAATAAGGTCAACATCATGAACTTTCGTTTCATGCATAGCCATGGTGGGAGATTATATGTAACTAAGATAACAGGCCAACAACTGTATCTGGTACTTAGAGAACTGTGGGGATTGAATCCATCAGATGAGAGAGCCAATCTCAAGTTTCTCGGCTCATTACCAAACTCGGGCCATTTATCATCAACGAGTTTCCAAGAGGGAGAATCAGCCGGATGAGACATCTGACCTTCAATTGCTTTTCTATCAGCATGCCAAGTCAAACTTTTAGTTGTCTTGTGTGATTGAAACATCCTTTTAAATCTTGGAATTGGTGGAAAATACCACACTACCTTTGCTGGGACACCCTATTTCAAGATTGAATATTTGCCTTCCTTCCATCGTGAGATTCCACAAGTAGGACAATATGTTGAATGTTCATAGTCCTTCCTATACAAGATGCAATCATTGGAGCATGTGTGGATTTTCTCATAACTCAGCTCCAATGCAAACAGCGTCTTTTTTGCCTCATACATAGAGGAATGTATTGTATTTCCTTCTAGAAGCAATTCTCCTTGAAGTGTCAACAATTCTGTAAAACAGACATCACTCATCCCATGTTTTGCCTTCAAATTATATAACTTTACTAATGCTGACAACTTGGTGTACTTACTACAACCAGGGTACAAGGGTTAATCTCCATCGGCAATGACATTGGCGAACTTATAAGGATCGGATCCAAAATCGCCTAAATCATTATCATCCATCTCTATTTCTTCAGACACAAAACTGTACCTACTATGTTCATCATCTTCTTCCACATTTCTACTAGCATTAGTAGTTGCTTGCCAAGGTTCTCCGTGAAATGTCCAATTCTTATAACTTTGGTCAACTCCATTAAAGTATAAGTGGTTCCTTATAATTCCAACCCCAAACAATGGAACATTCCCACATTTAACACATGGACAGTGAATATGTGTTAGAAGATTTTCAATGCTTCCACCCCTAACTCATATGCCTTCGATCTTCTATTTGGGTGCATCCATGACTTATCCATCTCCAAAATAATACCCTGTTATTTATAATAAGGTGAAAAGACAAGCAATGACATCACTATAAGAGATTATAATTACTTTGAAAGAAAGTAATTTAACATAAAGACGACGGTTTTTTAAAACATCTGACGTTTTATACTTATACAGACATCGGTTTTTTTCAAAAACCGACGTTTTAAGCTAGTAAACAGTGATTCTGAAAATAGCAAAATAAACATCGCCTTGTAGATGAAATAAAGACGATGGTTATATGAAAAACCGTCATCAAACACATAAAGAAAAGGAGGCTAAATCTTCTTTTATTCAGACCATTTCCAAGAAGAGCATGCAAATATTGAAGCCATTCCCTATTCATAAAAAGCAGAGATTGATGAAGAACATACCTACGAAAACATCAAAAGATCGCAAAACATATATCTAAAACCCAACAATGCAGTCTATGATTTCAGAATAATCTTCTAAACCCTAAACATATATCTAAAGCCATTCCCTAAACCCTATATGTTTGTACTTTAGAACCCAGAACTGAATAGCAATCAATGAATTAAGAAGCATGATATTAGGGTTTGTACTTACAGGCAGGCAGAGCTCACAGATTATGGCCTTCTTGGATTAGAGTTGAAGTGAGAGAGTGAAATGTTAAAGTTGAAGTGAGAGAGCGAAATGTAGACTTAGAGCGAAATCTGAAATTTTTTTAGTTCGCGGCCAAATTTTTAGAAAGCGCGCTTCTTCAAACATTGACGGAAATCATACAAACCGTCGATAAAAACACGTCGGTTAATATATGAAATACGACGTCGTAAAGCAGTAAGACGGCGGTAAAACATAAAACCGACGTCGAATGAACTAAATAATATTCCTGGGATTTGGTTTTGCTGGGATTCGAATGCGTGTGCGCAAGGGACAGAACAAAAAATGCAACCCTGGCGTCATTTACTAAACCCTAAACCCTAAACATTAAATTATAAATTTGTAAAACAAAATTGTAAAAAAAGTTTAGGTTTAGGGTGGTCATATACTAAACCCTAAACCGTAAATACCTAAACCCCTAAACCCTAAACCCTAAACCCTAAACCCTAACCCTAAACCCTAAACCCTAAACCCTAAACCCTAAATAGTAATATATATTTTTTAAAAAGTTTTAAAAAATACGAATGTTTGAGAAAAATAAACCGAAAATTGCTACGGACTCCTTACGACAATGCCCTCTAAATTAGATTGCTAAAACCAGTATTTAAAAAATATATATATATATATATCCCCACCAATGAATGACACAAGCCATATGATTGCTTGAAGAAACTATAAGGGATGTTGTGATTTATTTGTTTATGTGGACATTTTTCATTTTTATAACTCAAATTACATTTTTGAAAGCTTTAGGACAAAGAAAATATCTTAATGACTGCATAGCAGTTGTGGTGTATTTTTTGAAACTTTTACAAATTTATTATGAATATTATGAATTAAGGTCAATAAAAAATTGTTATAAACACAACAAACCACGTCGGTTTTAGATACAGACACCGATGTTGTATGAATGTTAAACTTCGGTATTTATACAAATACCGACGTTGTAAAAAATTTATGACATCGCAGGATCGGGATGTTGTTTTGTTACTCTCACGTCGTCTATGGTACGAACTGACGGGATAAAGAGAATAGACGTCACACAGCCTCTTATAAATGAACCAACGTTGTAGTGAAGTTCAAAAGTCAGAAAATAAGTCAAAACTGCCACTAAATATAATATAAGACGTCAGGGCTTTATACGTCGCTTAAATAAAATAACGTCGTTTTAAGTGTTTCAATATTCATTGGAAAATTCATAAGTTGACCAGACGACGGTATGTGCTTCAAGGCTATTATCAAGTTATCGACGTGGTATGTGCTTCAAGGCTCTTTTTGTGATATCAACGTCGTTTATTGTCTTTTAAAATAGGCTTAAAAGTCAAAATAGTCCCTGTGTTTTAACCATTTGGCCAATTTAATCCCTGTGTTTTTAATTTGGCCGATTTAGTCCTTGTGTTTTCCTCCGTTAGCTAATATTGTCCATTCCATTAAATTATTATTAAAAAAGTTCATTAAAGTTTTAAAAATTAATAAAAACTGTAATTGTTTTAAATAAATAAAAAAAATTACAAGTTCACTTTAATGATTAACAAAGTAAAGGCCTGCAAGCCTCAAATTCTCCGATTGATCACCACCGATTCAACCCTCTAATAAAAAGTTCTCCGATTTGCATCAACACCCCCAGTCTCTTCTACATGCCCATAATACAATCCATGGGGTGGATAAAAACATTAGCAAGAGTAAAAGGGCCTCGACAGCCATGAAAAGAAGGATGAACAAGAACAAATGGATTGTTGGCTCCTGCAATCATGCTTATCCTTTATCTTATTAAGCTTACCTGCTAGCCTACTGTTGCACTGCTTTGTGCTTATTTTTGTTTCTCTTAACAAAATAAAAAAAATTTGGAAACCCAACCTCTAAACCCTCTTCTTCTCTCCAGTAGCCAACACCAAACCACCATGAGCGATCCCACCCAGCCACTTCCCCCCTGGAATGTGGTGGCTGGTCATTTATTTTTAAATTTTAATTTAATTTTTTATTAAATAATTAGAGATTTTTAATTAGTTTAAATAACATTTATGAATTTTTTAAACAACAATTTAACGGAATGGACAACATTGACTAACGGAGTAAAACACAAGGACTAAATCGACTAAATTAAAAACACGGGGACTAAATTGGCCAAATGAATAAAACACAGGGACCATTTTAACATTTAAGCCTTTAAAATATACTGTCGTGTTACACGAGTTTACATGGCATTAGTGTTTAGGGAACGTCATTGAAATTGCAGAAGACGTCGACTGTTATCAAGTTATCGACGTGGTATTTGCTTTAAGGCTCTTTTTGTGATATCAATGTCGTTTATTGCCTTTTAAAATATACTGTCATGTTACACAAGCTTACATGGCATTAGGGTTTAGGGAAGGTCATTGAAATTGCATAAGACATCGACTGGTATCAAGTTATCGACGTGGTATTTGCTTCAAGGCTCTTTTTGTGTTATCAACGTCGTTTACTGTCTTTTAAAATATACCGCCGTGTTACATGAGTTTACATGTCATTAAATGAATTTACCGTCGTTTGTTTATTTTCAAGTTTCATAAGATGACTGTTGTTGAAACTATTATGTCGTTGGAAGGGTCTTCAGACGACGGTTTAAGGAGTTACTTTAGTTTTAAAAACTGAAAACCAATTTTTATTGACAGGCAAAAAAAACATATACATTATACCCGAAACCCTGTACAAAAAATTGTCTATTTTAAAAAAAAAATGTACATTTTTCATAATTGTTTGTAAAAATCCTCTACTCCATATGAAGGCAAACAAAATCTGCCAATTCTTTCCCCACTTCTTCAATGGCTTCTTGGGGGTATGGTGCTTGATCTTTGCCCTTTTCAAACTGCAATCAATAAAACATCATTATTTAGCCTTCATGAATGGTTTCGTAGGATCTGTGGCAGAGTAAATAGAATTACCGTCGTGGTATATAGATTCACATGACGGTAATTATATTTTCCGTCGTCCACTTACAAAAACCACAGAAATTAAAATCCTAAAGTTTTCCATTTACCTTCTTCTCAAACTCCAAAGAAGGATCTGTGATGATGTCTCTCATAAAGCGCATGACATAATAGCCACACTATACACTGCTAGGTTGCTTTGGTGTGCCTTGTAGAGTTTTCCAAATAGGTGCTTTACGGCCTTGTCTGCCTATGTGTGAATTATACATCTTGATAGCACTGTTTCATGACAATAAAGTGTTATTTTTTTTTAAAAAAAATTAGGCTACAAACACACATTACACTTGAGTAGATCAACTTACGTGTTCACTATGTTTTTGCACTTGTCATCAACCACTCAATTTCCGGGTAGTGGATCCAGAAAATACACAGTCTCCCTCTTTGGTCTCACAATGAGCAAGACCCAATGATGGCTACACAAAATAAACATAGAGGTTAAACAATTTTATATACACTGCATCATACAAAGAAAATCATGTTGACTATCGTACCTTGGATTGTAAGGCATAAAGAAAATCTGTTCCCCATCTGTCTTTTGAAGTCGATTGGCTAACAAACGTGATCTTTGAGTTAATGATCCAGAGTTAGCACTAACTTGAGCGGGGTCAACAAAGCCAACAATGTTCACCATATTTGCTGTTTTCAATACATCAAATAGGCACCTACATATATAAAATGATGTCATGAGTTTTTTAATTTTTTTTAAAGAAAGGAGAGTGTGAAATGACAATGAGTTGTTAAGGACAAACCTCATGTATACAGCAACCATAGTAGCCCCAATTTCATCCATGGCTGCAAACTGTGTAATATCTTCAATCAAGACGAAGGTTTGATGCTCAAAACCAAACACCTCCTTCTCAATTGTAAATATCATAGCCTTCTCATGAACCTTTAATGTCGTCTCCATATAACGACAAAGGGCTTGTAAAGAAGATGGCAAGACTAGGTTTGAGTAATCTGGTACTTGTTGTCCAAGCAGTTGTCTTTCTGCTTGAAGAAATAAGGAAAGATATATAATACAGAAGTGAAAAAACCAGAGTAAACTACACAAACTTAAACGTCGTGGTAATTGAGATAAAACGACGGGGAAGATAAAAAAATGACGTGTAAATTAAATAACCACGACGGCAAGTGAAAACTGTCGTCGTATGTAATAATTATGTCGGTAGAAAACAGAGCCCTAGAAAATTAACAATTGCCAATATCAATTTAAAAGTATGCTTTATCAGAAATACAAATAACATGAAATGCAGATAAAGAGAGATAGAGAAAGAGAGAGTGGAATAGAGTGAGTGAAGAAAGATTGAAAAAAAAAATAACACTATTTGAATCCACAACACCATCGTGGTACCAGAATTCCAACGACGGTTTATTTAAAAAACAGACGTAATATGAAGTTAAAACGACAATTACTAAAAACCGTCGTCTTATGTCTTTATAACGTTGGTATAAAACAGAGCCCTCAAAAATTAACAAATGCAAATACAAATTTAAAAGCATGCATTCGCAGAAATGCAGATAACATCAATTGCAGATAAAGAGAGAGAGAAAGAGCGTATTTCAAATTTCAGAGAATTTACCATGTCAGCTTGCTGTTCTGTATCCTTGGATTTCTGTTTTAAGAAATAAAGAAAGATAGATAAGACCGCTTATACAAAATGAAATATTGCACAAACATACCATCGTGGTAAGGAATACAGATGACGGTTAATACAAGAAAACACTGTCTAATTTAAATTGAGACGACGGTAACTAAAAGACGTCCTTGTGGGTTGGTTCTAACGTCTGTAATTAAGATAACGACGTCTAATTGGTTTTCAAAAGCAGTATGCAGAGTTCATAGAAGTTACCATTTCTTCTTGCTTTTTTCCATCTTTGGCATTATCATCCGCACAATTGAGGGCTCTGACATCCAGCGTCCCAGAGCAGCTTGCTTTATCCGACATTGGATTTTTGGGACTTTGCTCAGGACCTTGGAAAGTTGTCAGTTTCAGCACGCTTGGATCAAAATTTGGAATTAGTTGGCGCAGCTGATTCAGCTAATTCTCCCTCTCAGCTTCTACCAATTGCTTGGTTCTAGCCTCCATCTTCAAGGTCTCTTCTTTAAGGACATCTCTTACACTTTCCTTTAATTGATCGACAAACTTTATCCTCTGTTGTCTAGGTAAATTGAAGCATTGCCTAGTGGAAATCCCAGCCCCAACACCTCTAACTCTCCCTAGATGCTAGGGACCCAAAGCCATAGTCAACACATCATTACTTCTGGAGACAGTAAGAGTGCCTTCACTGACTTGTTTTTGCAATTCATCCTAATTAACACAAAGACACATTAAAGTCAATAAAAACAGAAAGTTAGTTCCATATGCAAGTCTAATTAAAATTCCAATGCAGTTTAATACAAATTTAAAACAGAGTGAAGTGAATTTAGGCTTACAATTAATTTTTCTTTCTCCGCAAACTTTGGATCGAGGATGTTACTGTGTTTGTCTTCTCTAGCTTTCTTCCACAAGGTAGATTAATCAATTTCTACCCCTGGCATGCTTTCTTCCAAAATCATCCTCCAAACCAACATATCCTTTTCAAGACAATCGATGATTGTACTCGCATTTCCCTCTCCTCTATGCTTGTTCAGCATGGACAGACTCAAATTGTTCAGATAACCTTGAAGCTACAAAGGCATCCCACTCTGCTTTCTCTATGAATTTATATAATTCAGGGGGTTGTCTTAACTTCTCCTTCTCATTGATGAATGGAAGAATATGATGCCTCGTTAATGTAGACTTGAAATCCTTCCATTTCTTGCCAGCAGATGATAACACCATTTTTTTACCCCCTTGCCCTACCACATAAGCCATGTCAACGGCTTCCCAAATCTGCTCTTTTATATCCTTGGGGATTTTAGTTCGTTTCTTGTCCACAATTAGGACTCTGGATCGTGCCAGCACACCAATGTAGGACTGCATCTCAGTATGTGCAGGGCCATATGGTTTCCCCCTTTTGTTGTACTCAATAACTGGCTTGATTTTCTGCAATTTTCTCTTCACAACATGGGGCATTGTGTTTATACGACGACTAGACTTTGGCTCCTCAGAAAATGTTGTCGTGCTGTCTGGTTATGTCTCAGCAGATGAAACAAATTTCATCTTCTTCGAGGGCTTGGTTTGAGGTTTTGAAACTTTAAGCTCCTTACATTCATTTTTGTTCAAGCTAGAATCCTTACTTGGCGCTTGAGAAACCATGGTTACAGAGAAATTAGACCTGCAAGTAGAGAAAAAATAAAATAAAAGTCAATAAAAAAATGACGCTTATTTAAAAAAACGACGTAGTATAAGATTTCACACGACGGAATATAAAAACAACCGACACAATAAGATATATATAACGATGGTAGTTAACTACCGATGTGGTTTGATAGTAAACGACGTAAATTTTAAATTTTCACGACGGTGGAAAGAAACGTCGTGGTTTTACATTACAAACGACGTAATATATAAAACACCGTTGTCTAAAGCAGTGTTTCCAGACCTTTTGCTTCTTGTCTTTATATTTGGAAAAACTTAAAAACTTAAAATGATTTTCAAAAGGGAAAAAATTAAATATATTTTTCAACAAACGTCGTGGTTTTCAATTATAACGACGTTAGTAATAAAATACCGACGTTAGTAATAATATGAAATTCATAAATTGTTCCAAGACCGTTTGGTTTACTACTTCAAACACACAAAGACAAAGTAAATTTTATCATCGTGGTCAATGACACTTTGTTCTTTGTCAGTAGATTTTATCCAAAAAGCAAAATGATTTTCGCATGAACAGGAACAAAGATGAGAAATGCAAAACAGATTATATGCATATGCAAAACATGAACAAAGATGAGAAATGCTTACCTTTTGCTTGCAATGAAAGTTTTCGCTTGGAGTTGCAAAACAGGAACAAAAATTATTTTTCAGGGACGAGGACGAAGAGGAGAGGAAGCCGATAAGATTCAGACACGGTGCTTTGGGAAGTAAAAATGAGGACAGCGTGAAATTTTTTCTCCGGTTTGGAAACAGTATAAGTGTAGGTCAGTCAAGGCGAAAAGTTTAAAATATTAACGAACCGTTTCATAACACGATGCTATTAATTACAACCGCCTTAGTAAATGATTTTACACGGCGGTAAATATGTTGTTTACGCCCTGGTACATATATTAAACGACACACACAATTCCGACGTGGTTAGTTTAACTTATGCGTCAGTAGTGTTACAGATGTCGTCGTAGTATATTTCAAGTACTAAGTCGGTAAGTTTACTAGTACCGACGTCTTTACTTTCTACGTCAGTTACTTAATAGCTTATGGCGTTGCTTTTTCCCTTTGAGAATAAGATGACGCATTTTATTTATTCGCGTCGTGGTATCTCTAAAAAACCGCCCTAATATGTCTTTACTACGTTGTGAAACTAACATAACCGACGTCGTTATTCTTTTATACGTCTAAAGGGTTGGTAAGAACTGACGTCGATTCCATTTGTTAAATGGCGTTAGGTGTAATATAACCGACGTGGATATGAATTTTTTTTTTAATAAATTGAGTTTTTTTTCACGAGTTCTTTCAGTTTCAGTTTTCAATTAGGGTTCAAACTTATTCTTGCCCTTGGTTCTGTCTCACCTCTTAGGAGGCAATTGTTTGGATGTTGGTTTGTGTGTATGTTTGTGTATCTGAAAGATACAAACATGCGTACATCACCAACGTTCAAAAAATTGTCTCCCTGAATGCAAATCCGTTTCTGCCGTCATCAAATTTTGGAGGCAATTATTTGGATGTTGATGCGTGTGTGCGTTTGTGTATCTGAAAGACACAAACTTTCAGATACACACACACACACATCATCAACTTCCAAAAAATTGTCTATCTGAATGCAAATATGTGGCTGCCGTCTTCAAATTTTAGAGGCAAATTTTTGGATGTTGATGTGTATGTGCCTTTGTGTATCTCAAAGATACAAAGACACATACATCATCAACGTCTAAAATATTGTCTTTCTCTCACATTGGTGGTCTGATTATGATGAGGAATAGAGTTCCCTCTGGTAAGATTTCGTATCTCTTAGGATCTCAGAAAAATCTGATTCTGTCGGCGGTTTTCTATATAAACCGTCGTGGTTATTCTAAATTCTTGTCATTAAGTTGATCTACCATCGTAGGATACCAAAATTCAAGAAATAAATTGTAAAACAATAATAATATTAAGATGACGGTTTAGATATAAGGGTAGACATATAAATTGAATAAATACGATGGTAATTTTACCTTCACGACATGGTAAATTTTATTATACAGCGTTAATTGAACAAACCAATGTGGTTAGAGTTATAGACACCGTCGTAGTACGCTAACAAAAATAAATCGATAAATTTATCTTTACCGTCGTTGTATATTTATTTAATACGGTGGTATTTTATAATATACTGCCGTGGATTGTTTTGAATTTATATGGCGCATGATACGAAAACTTGGTCGTGTTTATTACGGAGTAAAAACGGCGGCTGTTGCTGTAAACCATCGTCTTTACTTTCTACGTCGGTGGATTCATACCTTCTGCCGTTGTTTGTGGGCTCAGAGTTTATTCTGAGGAATGCCTTTTCAATAAGACGACGCTTTTTTAATTAGGTGTGTCGTTTTTTTTTAAAAACCCATTGGAATCTCCATTTTTAGGTGTTTAAGTTAATCATACACGGCGGTTTTATGAAACCGTTGTCTTTTCAAACACAACGACGGTTTTTTGTTGAACCATCGTTTTTTTTCTTGTCGTCTTTTTCACTTTTTGTAGTAGTGTCTTACAAGTACACACGAAAGTTTCTCGTATTATAGTGATGAACACGAAACACTTAGTATATTTAGTGTTGGATATTTGATCATAGAGTTTCTGAGCAGCTTCTTTCACTTTGCATTCGGATAGTTTGATTTGATTTGTTTTGTTGCTCGTTAAAGGATTAGTATATGAATTACTCAGTCTCGTTCTTCTGAATTCCTGTGGTCCAAGGAAATTGTGGTTACCCACCCTTGGATATAAATTATAATATAAGGGTTATTTAAAAAACATGTTTAAAAATGAAACAACAACTAAAATGAAAAAAAAAACTAAAAAACTAAAAAACTAAAATTAAAGAGCAAAACACGCTCCTAGTGCAACAAGAGAGCTTGGGTGGTGAGATGCATATGGATTGGTTGACGAGCAATTCTTAGTCGGAATAGGGGCGAGTTTCCTAAGATGATCACCAATTCTCAGTCGAGTTGGGCAGTGAGATGCTTCTAGACGAATCCTGTGATATTCCTTGAAATCCATGACAGACTCTGTGATATTTCTGACATCAAACGGATGTCGGGCCCGCTTACTAACATTGAAGCCTCTTTTCCAAATTAAGGAAAAGAGGGACGAGACTTTTTACTGAAATTTCGGCAAAATCTCCCCTGAAAAACAGACTTTCACAAAAAAAATTAACATGGCAAGCACATTAATAAATCCCATCTAGCAGCATGCACAATGTATAAACACACAATTTACATAATAGGCCTCCGGCTTTACATCAACCCTAACATGGGCGATAACCGAGAAATTCTAAAGGGATTCAGTTTACAAACGAAAACAACGTTTAATGGAAAAGAAACGAACAAAGGTTGCCCTACTGAAGTTTCAAGGCTAGGAAGTTCAGGGCTCAGCTATTAAAAATAGCTATTAAATTGAAAAAAATTGACGGGTGTGTTTATAGTTTTTAAATGGTATAAGGTTTCTTTATAAGAATATGTCTAAGATTGGATATATAACTAAATTTGTATAAATATAATTCACATGCAAACCGATTTAAAAAAAAAAAAAGTGGGGATGAATGATCGTCTACATCTATTCAAGCACATAGATATGTTCCCATGAAGAAAAGGTGGGTCGTCAAAACATACCAAATGTCATCTAAGATGTCATTTATTTCTTGGAGCCCTTGGGACTTAAAGAGATACGACTCCAACTTTTGGCACAATACGTTTTTTAGTTCACTGATGGTTTCAACCCTTGACTGATGAGAATGGGGTAACCAAGAGAATGCCTTTAGCTTGGAAAGTTAGAAAAGGAACTTCGATTCATATGTATGCTGTAATAACCCGAACTGAATCACAAACCCCTCCCTCGACCCCATATTTTAGGTATGTCTTCTGAATAGCTGCTTACAACCTTGAAGCTCTACTGGATCGTCGACCTCAAATAGGTAGTGTTGATGGTTATTTTCTTAATATCTGTTGGATTCTTTGAAATTGGTTTTGTTTTCATCGCTTGGGTTTCTGTTAAATTGGTTCTGGCTGTAATTGCTTTGGGTTAGGTTTTTTGAATCTTCATGCCCATCCATCTAGGTTTTTACTAATTGCATTTAGATTGCTCTGGATATGTGAATCTTGAAACTTTGGATTTTCCATTTGATGTAGTGGATTTGTATAGTTGTGATGACTCCTTGTTCACTGCTGTGTTAGTGTTGTATTGCTGTTGTGTTCCTGTTATTTTGTTGTGGTATTGCTGTTATATTGCTGTTATATTGCTAGTATATTGATTTTATATTGCTGTTATGTTGCCATTGTATTGCTTGGTTATTGTGGTTGTATTGTGTTAATGAAATAATTTTTTTCGTGGTCAGAAATGGAGACAATTGTTATTCTGGTTTGCTACAATGGAAAATGGGTAACCTCAAAGAAGATGTGCAAATACGAAGAGGGTGACTCAAAAGGCTTAATAGTTCCACGGACCATCACATTTGCTGAACTATTGGATCGTGTGCATCAGATTGGTAATACAAACAGCAAGGAAGACAAGGTTTGCTTAAAGTTCTCAGTTTTGGTGGCCTCGAATGAGTAGAAGCGTATAAAGATAGAGGATGATGATGATGTCAAATTTTTTATGAAGTACAATTGTGAGGTAACTTACTCGTGAGTATAGAAGATAATGGACTGACAAATGATGTAGTTGATAGTATGCATATCACGACAGATAGTAGTCGGATGGGTCGTTCTTTAGCTGCCATTGTTGAAAGCAATGAAGTAACTCGGAATAATACAAATGTCACTGATGTGGGAGGTGATGTTGGGAAATATTTTATGGACATGATTGATTTTGGTGAGGTGGAGGAGATGCATGGTGGTGATAATGGTACTGAAAGAAATGAAGTGTCAGTGTACTCTGCCTCTCCTATTTTGGGCCCCTTGAACACATCTGCCCAATTTCCAATAATGCGTTTAGGAGGAGAATCTGAACCCACTCTTGAATAGTATTTGAGTCAAATGGGTGAATAGAACCGGTACAATGTGGCCGGTGTAAATGATGGAGAAGCATATTTGGACACAGCGTATTCGCGAAGTGATTGGAATCCGAAAATTACAATTGGGCAAATTTTCTCTAGTAAGGGAGCATTGTTGACCGAGTTACGGTTGACGGCATTGAGAGGCCACTTTGAATTTAAGGTGAAATTATCTTGGACTAAGAGGTTGCTTATGGTTTGTTGTCACCATCCATGCCCATGGCGGGTCTGAGCATCGAGAATTGGAGAATACAACTTCATGATTGTGAGGTGTACAACTGTCCATGAATGTGATTTGAGGTTCGTACATGACGACCATCGTCAAGCAACTGCAGCACTTGTAGCCACTTCATTTAAAAGGAAGTTGAAGGATTCTCGGACAATATACACACCAAGTGACATAATGAGAGATGTGAAACACAACTTTGGTTTCACCATCCATTATTCGAAAGCTTGGAAAGCAAGGGAGTTAGCTCTATTGTCCATTAGAGGATCAACCGAGGAGGCTTATTATATCCATCCAGCCTATTGCTATGAATTAGAGCATATGAAACCCGGCACTAAGACACACATCCAAACTGATGAGAACAATCACTTTGTGTATTTATTTATGGCAGTTGGCCCATGTATTAGAGGGTTTCGTTCTTCCATGCGTCCAGTGATAGCCATGGATGCCACTCATTTAAAATCCAAGTACAAGGGTGTTATGTTTGTAGCAAATGCATTCGATGGCAATTGAAATACATATCCTCTTGCTTTTGGGATCAAGGATTTGGAGACGAATGCATCATGGCATTGGTTTTTCACTAAACTTCATGAAGCCATTGGTAAGTGTCCCAATCTTGTTATCATTTCTGATCGCAATGTTAGCATGGAGAATGTGTGGAACAAAGTTTTTCCAACAGTGCAACATGGCATATGCTTTTATCATATGAAAGGGAACATGAAACGCACTTGCAAGTTGCAAAAGCGTAATCAAATACTTATGCATTTTGAGCAGGCTGCGAAATCTTATTCCATTGCTGAGTTTGATTGTCATTTTTGGAAGGTCAAGAGAAAGGAACATGTTGCTCAATATCTTGAACATGCAGGGTTACATAAGTGGTCTAGAGCTCACATGGATGGACGCCGCTACAATGTAATGACAACAAATATTGCGGAGTCAATAAACTCAGTCCTTAGGTTTGCAAGGATGCTGCCAGTGGTTCATTTGATAGGGGAAATTATTAATCTCCCTTTGAAATGGTTCACCGAACGTCGTGAGTTGGCTATGAATTGCACAACAACATTGTGCCCCAATTTTGGTGAGAAGAAGTTGAGGAATAGGTTGGAGGATGTTGCAAGGATGAATGTCGTTAAACTAAATAATGTACAGTTTAATGTTTTGGACGGTGATATGGACGGCCTCGTGGATTTGACGAACAACAGTTGTAGTTGTAGAAATTTTTAGCTTGAGCAGCTAAATTGCAAGCATGTAGTTGCAGTTTGCCGCTTCTTGAAACTAAATGTATACTCGAAGGCTTCTCGGTATTACATTCGGAATACCTGGTTGGATGCTTATTTGGATAGCATCTACCCAGTACAGCCTCACGCAATGTGGGTTATTCCTGAACATGTTCGAAGTCGAGTTGTGCTTCGTCCCATGGGAAAGGTCATGCCAGGCAGACAAAAGAAGCTAAGAATTCCCTCGCAAGGAGAGGGCACCATTACAAGAAAGTGCTCAAGGTGCGGTTCCACAGGCCACAATAAAACCACCTGTAAAAACAATATTTCATTGCTCAATGTATCTTAGACAATATGATTTCTGTTGCTTTGTTAGGTAATATCAACTTTAATTTTATTTGACATGGTTTTCGTGTTTGTTGAATGTGAATTGTGTTAAATTTGCATCATTTGGGTTGCAATGTTATACAGCATGCTGTGTTTCCTATTTATTGCGACAGTATCGCTACATATTGTAGTTGTATTGCCTTCAGATTGTATTATATTGTACATTTATTGTACTGGTATTGCTATTGCAATGTAAACTATGAGTACGAAATTAAAGGGCCTGGAATGTAACTCCAAATGGATCCAAAACATTAAAGTTCTTAGAATTCCATTATTACATAGTTACTGTGATACTCATACTACACCTTCTTTTATGGTTACAAATTTAGCCAATGCATAAGACAAATGGGGGGCAAATAGAATGTCAAATGTCCTATGTGTTTGACTTGATATAGTTGGTGAATGAGCCTTACGACTGTTAACCCCAACAGATTGCTCATGTCTTGCCAAGAACACCCTTGAATTTATGCAATGTGCCCAAGCCAGTCCCAAAACTGAACTCACCCGTCTACCTGATGTGTGCAGGCACTCCAAGTTTCCCAACCTCACCCCATTCACTCCATCATGTGGCCCAATAAAATCCACCACTTGGTTGGTCACAACCACGGCCAACCCAAACTTATTTGCTAAAGCCTTCAATGTCCCAGATATCTTGAAGAACAATTCAGACCGCCGTTTCAATTATGCAGGTGTTGTCTAATACTGTGATCTGAACAATGCAGCAATGGAATCAATGACAATGAGTTTCACAGGTAACCGGGTGTGATCAATGGCAATAAATGCTTGTATGTCTCGAAGGACATGGATGAGTTGTTGAGCATCATGAACGCCATGAACATATATGTCTTCCAATGGCTCCATCCCTATTAAGTTGGGGTATGATGCATGATAAAGGTTGCCTAGTTGTTGCAATCGATGAAATGAGAAGCTGAATTATGTGAATATGTAGAGGAAGGAGCCCCCTAGTCCGCCATGTGAGGGTGGGAGCTGAGCTCTAACCGTAAGTTGGAGACAAAGTTGCGTCTTTCAAGAACCGCTCTCCCCTACCAATTCTGTTATAGAGTTGCAGGGTATCCCACTGCCCAAGTAGCCATCTAGTATTGGGCATCCGATGGATAATTTAGGGGTTGAAAGAGGAAGGAGCATGAGGTTTTGCGGTGTCATGTTTCTGTAATTTAGGGGGGGATGTGATGGTGATGCAAGGCATGATTTGTATATATAGAGTCCATATAGAAGGTGTGTAATGTAGGCCATATATCTTTTAAGGGATGTATACTTCATCCCTTTTCCAATTTTTAATTTAATTTTGGTTTACTTTTTTGTAATTTTTTCATCTAAGATATTTTAAAAACCATGTTGATGCAGTACCTACTGCAATAGGATCGTATTGTAACTCTATTGCACACTTATTGACATCATATTGCCATTATACACATGCTTATTGTGGAGTTATTGCCTCTATATCGCCACTGAACTGGACATGGATAAACTGTATACGCAAAAATACAAAAAGAGGCATCATAAATCCATAAAATCTAATTTCGAAACTTACGTAATACAACAAGAGGCCACCCCATAGTTACATAATACAAAAAGAGGCCACCTGAACATGATTCCATTTTACATGTTGTTTCGACTACATTTTACACCCAGTCCAAAGTCATATTAATGTGTCACAAATTTCCTGCTGTTGACACATTCAAAGTTGCATACTCTTCAATTGCGGCGACTGCGACCCATGAAATTCATGACCTCGTCCACAGTGATGTTGTCCCAGTTTCCTTCTGGATCCACTATTTTTGCAAACTTACGAAATAGTTCGAATCCGGTCTCCAATTCTTGTTGCTTCAACTGGGGCATTTCATCAGATTCCTTGAATACCATAATTGCAGTGGCAGGGGCAATTTCAATTTTGGCTTTCATACCCTTTATATGGAGGAGATGCATGTGGAAATGATAACGAGAGCGAATTGTGCGCTTTTTTATGACACCCCACCTAGCTTGGCCCTCCACAATTTTTGAAACTATGTCTTGTTTGGGCCTAAAAATTGTGCGAAGCCTAGCCCATTTTTGAAACGCACAAAACATAAGCACAACTTGGGCTTGATTTAAAGAAACTGAGAGAGCAGCCCAAAATCGAGAAAGCCTAGCTCAAGACCTGTCAGCCCACAAGAATAGACTTGGGCTTTGGAAAACAGAGAAAAGGAATCAGCCCACAAATCCCAAAACTCAACCTGGGCTTGGCGTGATCAAATGAAAATAAGAGAAGAGCCCAAAATTGAAGCAAAACCCACGTGACTACCTGACTTTGAAAAGTCAGCAAATTCAACTAGTCACAAGAGAGTTGATGGGAAATTAATGAAGGCAGGTCTTACAGGAAGATTTCTCTAGTCTTTACAATCAAGAAAGAAGACCAAAATCCTTTTCTATATTCAGAAAAATTCTGCTCCAAAACAGGTGTCATTGCCAAGGGATAAGGAGGCTATATTTTCTAAAGAGATAAGTAGGGAGCAGGGAGCTGTTCATCTAGAAAAGCAAACTGACCATCACGTCAGATTGTGTTCTTTCTCTTTACCAAGAACAAACAGAGAACAAAGAAGAGTTGGTCTTTCATTCAAAAAAGCAAGGAAAAGATCTACATGAAAACTGATTACTGATGGTTCTTTTCTGCCAGAACAGATAACTTCCCTTTTTTCTTTGCATTTAAAATAAAAGATCTTTCTTTTGGAAAATCTGCCGCCCATTATTAAAAGATTAGAAATCTCACTCCAGCATTTTCTATAAATATAAGAGGAGGTGAATAGATCAACAGACAGCCAAAAAATTAATCAAAGACAAAAACTCAAAAATTATCACTTGATCTCAAAAACGATCACTTGATCTCAAAAACCTTCAAAACACTGAAGCAACCAAAAGCTCATTGAGCCACAAAAAACAAGTCAACTATAATCCAGAATCTCTAACTTCAGTTCAGTTTCAGAGAAATAGTCATTCAAAGCGAGATTTCTCTCGTTACAAATTTGGTTCAACATAAAACAAATCAAGTAGAGTTCTGTTTTTACAAACATGAAAACCTCAACAAATTTATGGAGAGCCTTGATAAAGCAAAACAGGTACTACAGTGCAGCCCCATCTTAGTAATAAGCAAATCCAGCCACTTCTGCCCCTTTCAGACTGAGGAGGCTCCAATTCTGCCCATGCCAAAAGCCTTCCAAGGCTTGAAATAGATTAATGCTCTGCCAAACTCGAACGTTGGTATCGATTTATAGTTGAAACTTGACAGTTGAAGGTATTGACAGTCCAATCCAGCACAGACATACCCAGTCCAGCCTGGATCAGAAGCATTTATCCAGGCAGAAATTGAAGTCCAACGCTCTTTTGTCACTTTTAAGAGTTGGTCTTTCCTTTCTAAACTTTGTAAAAGACAGTTCTGCCTAAAAAGTCCACTTTCTTATCATTTATTCTGACCAGAACTACCAGTTTTGTACTGTGAAAAATTGTGAAGTCCTCACCAGTCTGAGGCAAGAAAAGAACTTACTTTGGAGATATTCCTCACCCAAATTCACAATCGCTTGTTTAGAAATCAGTAACTTGGGGCGCAAGTTATCTATTTTTAAGAAGTCTTCTAAGATTTTCGTCGCTAGTAGTGGCACTTTCGCACACAAAAGAAAGTTGACTTGTTGACCAGTCAATGGTTTTCGAGACAATGGGGAACTTTACCCTACCATCACAGGAACAAATATAAAACGGGTGAACATGTCTGCATGGAGGGATTGGGGGGAGTAATTGGCGGGAGGAGGGATTGGCGGGAGTCTTGGGCGGGAGTTATTGCCCAGTTGGCTGTATGCCTTTTTTTAATATATGGGGATTTTGGATTTTCCGAATTTGGTAAATTTCCCATTATGTAATTTAAATAATTTGCCTAATTTGCCAAATTCACCAACTAATACAAATTGTCCAATATGGTAATTTTCTTATTTCCCATTTCCACAATTTCAATTTGTTTCCAATTTTCCATTTTTCCTATTATCCAATTTTCCAATTTTCCAATTTTCCAAGTTTCCAATTTTCCATTTTGCCAATGTTCCTATTTTCCTATTTTGCAAGTTTCCTTTTTTCCTATTTCCAATTTTCCAATTTTCATATTTTCCTATTTTCCTATTCTCCAAGTTTCGTTTTTTCCTATTTCCAATTTTTCAATTTTCCAATTTTCCAAATTTCCTTTTTTCCTATTTCCAATTTTCCACTTTTCCAATTTTCCAAGTTTCCTTTATTCCTATTTCTAATTTTCCAATTTTCCTTTTTTTTAATTTCCAATTTTCCAAATTTCCAAGTTTCCTTTTTTTTCTATTTCCAATTTTCCAATTTTCAAGTTTCCTTTTTTTTCTATTTCCATTTTTCCGATTTTTCAATTTTCCAATTTTTCTTTTTTCCTATTTCCTATTTTCCTATTTTCCTGTTTTCCAAGTTTCCTTTTGTCCTATTTCCAATTTTTCTATTTTTCTATTTTCCAACTTTCCTTATTTCCAATTTTCCAATTTTCCTTTTGTCCTATTTCCAATTTTCCAATTTTTCTATTTTCCAAGTTTCCTTATTTCCAATTTTTGTATTTAAAGAAATTGCCTACTTTGGCAAAAGTACCAACTTATTCAATTTGTTCAGTACGGTAATAATCCTATTTCCCATTTTTTCCATTTCAATTGGTTTCCAATTTTCCAATTTTCCTATTTCGTATTTGCCTAATATCCTTTTTCCTATGTTCCAATTTCCTTTGTGGTAAATTTCGTATTTTCCCCAATTTCCTTTGTTCCAATTTTCGTTTTTCAATTTCCCAATAATTGGTTAGTTACATAGTCCTTTTTTGGCACAAAATCCACAATTTCCATTTTCTCATTTAGGTTTGGTTTTTTTTTCGTTTCCAAGGCACTTTTATTGTTGTTATTGTAATGCTGTACTGCTGTAAATGACAGCCAAGTAGTAAATGGTGTATTTTGCAATCCCATCAATTTAATGCACCAACTAAATACCCAATATAGTTCAGACAAGTTCCTACATATAACTAAGGCTTCCTACCATTTCTGCATCATACGCACCTTCTTAACAACTAAGGTAATTATTCTTACTGTTATTTTTGTGTACAAGTGTTCATAACGTCAAATTGGAGATTGAATGTACCTTTATTTGTTTTTATGCAGTCTGCAGCTGTGAATTGTCCCACCAATACTTAAAGATGTCGGATGTACTCCAAACGAGCATGTTAGTTACCCGGGAGACCAGCTGTGGCGTGTGCCGTTCCCATCTCCACCTCTGACTCCTAATCACGATTCTACTTCATCTAGAAGTGAGACTGAGAGAAATGATCCACTTGACAACATCTCTGCCGTCAAGCATGACCTCCAATATTTGTCTAAGGCAACAGATTGGTGGGAGAGCAAAAGTGATATTCATGGCCAAGTGATGGGAAACTTGGCCAACAAGTTGAACAAAGCATATGCTGGAGAAGTGAAGCAAACTCTAAAAGCAATAAGTCGGAGTAAAGAGTTAGAGTCCCTCAAGTTAAAATTGGAAGAGACAAATAAATATGCTGTCGAAAAATTCACAAAATCTGAAGAATATAACCATGACATGGTTGAATGTTTCAACAACGGCTTCGAAATGTTCCGAGATTATGCTTTGGTCATCTCACCAGACTACAATTGGAGTGAAATTGATGTAGCTGGTGTCTGGTAGGTGTTGAATATGGGTGGATAAGGAATGGCTCATTATAGCCTCGTGCATGCAGCGAGGAGGAAGGCCAAAGACATGGATCTTTTGATGGACCTCTAGTAAGGGTCAATACTGGTTCGGTTCATGTTAGGGATGGCAACGGGTCGGGTAGGGGCTGGGTATGACAATACCATCCCCATCCCCGCTCTCCATCCCCGCCCCCATCCCCGAACCCATCCCCGTTTATTAGGTTTCGGGGAATCCCCGTCCCCGTTCCCGTCGGGGGACTATCCCCCATACCCGCCCCGAATCCCCGATTTTTTTGCATAAAAAAATATTTATCATACATTTTAACATTAAGTTTCATATTAACTTATCATTCAACACATCCAAATTAACTATAAAGTTCAACTCAACTATTTAAAATCACATCAATATGAAATTCCATAGAAAATTAGGAAGAATTAGGAGAGGGAAGTTAACTTAGGGTTAAACATAAATATTATAATTATATATTTATTTATTTAAATATAAACATATATATTTTCGGGCCGGGTTCGGGGATGGGGACGCCAATACCATCCCCTCTCCATACCCGTCGGGGATTTTTCAAGTTCGGGAATCCCCGTACCCTATACCCATTTAGACCCGAAATCTCCCCTCATTAGGGTCGGGGACCCAACGGGGACCCGCCCCTACGGAGATTTTTGCCATCCCTAGTTCATGTGGTGCTGGGTGATGCGATGTCAAAGTGTTGCCTTCCTTTTCCCTTCGCGGGATAGTATTGTTAGGTTTCTGTGGCGATTTATTTTGCATGTGTAAATTGTAGTTTGTAATGGATGTGTGTGTATTGTATGTAGATTGACTTAATATTGCCCTCCTATTGCATGTGTATTGTACTAATATTGCCCGTGTATTGCATAGATATTGTTATGCATATTGCCACCCTATTGCTTGTATATTGTGATACTATTGCTAGTGTATTGCGCTAAATATTGCCCTAATATTGCCTCTCTAGTGCCTGTATATTGGCCTAATATTGCTATTATATTGTATGTATATTGACTACGGCTCATCAATAGGTTTATGGTTTAGGCCCTACTTCATTAAAAAAGAAGACGACGACGAGAAAGATGTGCCTTTCAAAAACAGGCAGTCAGGTGCATTATAATTACACAGTAAGACATTGTAAGAAATTATTTTTAAAAATAATGTACACCAAAAGGAAGGTATGAATAAATATGCAAATGCTTCGTGATGGGTTGAAAAAAAGGATGATTACATTTGGTGTTTGATTATGTTTGGTGATATGATATGTTGTTCGTCTTAATCTTCATATATGTAATTGTTGTATTAATAATTCACACAAATTGATCTCGTAATCATCCAATTATTAAAGCTAAGTAAATGAAATGAAACAAAAGAAGAAGCCCAAAATAAACAGAAACAACAATTTCTAGCACCCTTTTATCACTTCTGTATCACTACTGTATCACAAACCTATCACCAGTTTATTGCGTTTTAGCAAGAAACGAATTATGCACTTCCTCTGTTTTTCATTTTTGACATATGTTCATTGTTTGACATCCATTTTCCTGTAAGGAAAACAAAGAACACATGAATTTAATTTGGAATGGATAGATAGCTTTCCATTAAACCTTTTCACAAAAAAAAAAGAAAGTAAACAGTAGAGCTTCTCCAAGCAAGCAAAGGCAAGATTGAGTTGATGACCATTAGTTCAAACATTATGTGATGTAATACGGATAACTAATTTTTGGAACAAGTAATGAATCTTCAATAAGATAAAGAACAACTAGTAAACTAATTTATGCAGTTTAACTTTGCACGGGTCACAGTGCTCAACATGATATTTGCTAACCATCTCTATACTTAGGGGTTGTTTGGTACGGCGGTCTGTTATGAACTAGACCAAATCCTGAGACAGTCTTGGATTAGTTCAGATTGGCCTAAGCTGGATTAAATACTGACCTACTTTTGGTGCTGTGTCGGACTAAGAAGCTGGATTGTAAAAATAGTGAAGACCTATGTTTGGTACTGAGTCGGACTATAAAAAAATTTATGTAAATATTTAAATATAATAATTTTTAGCTAATTAAATGTAATTGAAGATCTTAAAACTATGAACATACTTTATAGTTATCAAATTGACATGTACATTTCTTTTCCCCAAACCAAAGGTTTTTAAAAATTCCACAAAGTTTATGTATAATAATTGAGTGTATGCAAACTCAAAGAATTCGATTAATGTACCAATAACAAATAATTCCTCATATATGCAAAAGTCAACCACATGACTCGAAATTAGAAATTCTCACTGCACACAAATCCACCATTAATACATACAAATAAACATCCACAATTCCATAAGATAAAAGGCAAGTTCTAAGAGATACATAAGGAAAGAAAGAAAAAAAAAAATTCCAAGAACAACCAATGAGAAATAATGTTACAGACCAAAAGCAAATAAGGCAAAATTAAACCACCCTTCTTAAGACAAAAAAACACCAGACAATTTCTATTTATCGAATTAGCTCACAGAAAATGATCGATGTGTATCACTTGAGGTCTCTCTTCTCAGCATTCGATGACACCACATCTTGCAACATAGCCAATAATTATATGAGGCATTTCCAGCATCCAACAGAAAAAATGTTTGACTCTTTGTCTAGATCAATTCGTTAATTTTCCATTGCACTTCTGATATCTAGGAAAATCCATTGGCTCAAAAGACACCATCAGCTTCAACTTTGAAATTATGCATGGTTGACTACACAAGTTGTTTTGACCTCCAAACATGGGAAAATTTCTCAAGCCTGCAAGTACGCATATAACATCTCAAGAATGGAATGACAAACAAAATCTGCGAAAAATTAAATAAAATACTACATGTAAAACAAAAAAAAAAACAAAAAGATAGCGCTGAGAAATAGTGCTGAAACGTTTGTCCAGCTCCTTTTTCTCTGCGGATAAAAGTGGAAACTTCCTATCCTTTTTATATGAATTTGGCTGAAATGCTTTCTCTGATTGCTTTAGAGTGGAAATTTCTAGATTCCTTGCTTGCAACTGATCACTTCTTAACAATGAAATCTAAATATTCTTCAACCCTAATATCTTTATTTCCACTAGTATCCATGAACTCAGAAAGAACAGATATCATCTCCCCACTAGTTATCTTAAATACTTCAGTTGTATCAGACTTCACTGAGAAATAATGCATAACAAGTGGATGTCTCATCAAATAGAACTTTGCAGCTAAAGGAATAATTACTTACATGATACATATGCAATAAACAAAGGAGCTGGAAATTAAATGAAACCAGGATGGGCAAATCTATTTCTTCAATCACAGAAGCATTTAATGGGTAAATTGAACAAACAACATATAGGTTAATGGGCTGAGGTAGAATTTCTTCATTCATCGTTAGCCACCTTAGTTCTTAAGAAGAAGAAATACATTAATCCTTAACCATCCCCTTCCTCAAATTTCTTTCCTTCCATGCCTTGAATTCTATCCCTATTCATGCACCCATGACATGATCAGTCATAGAGCAGTATCAACAAGCTACAAAAACAAGTCTCCTCATTACCCATTCGAACCATGCTCGAATGACACCCAAAAACAGAGTGATGTTAAAACAATTCCTTCTGAGCCAAAAAACATGACGAAGAAGTAACCAGGCTAGATCACAGGCAAAAATAACTTCATAGTGAGAGTAGCAGAGTCACTGCTCTGTCGAAGAACTCTGTACTAGAAAACCATCATATGATGACAGTCAAAGTGAGGGGTTGCCTGGTTTGTCATGTCATGCAGTAATACCAGTCCATCTAACACATCTACCTAGTGAATAAAAAAACATACATTCCAACCTTAATTATGAATGGAATTGATTTCATTTAGATTTGAAACTTTGCACCATCTTACAAAGTAAAGAACCTATATTTTCACATAAGAGGACTAGTAAACATCTACAAAAATTAAAGACCCTGTTGCACCACATATGCACTTGTTCATTTGAATTGAACCCAGAAAGAAACCTCACCCATAATTTTTTAGCAATAGCTATAATACCCAATTAACACACAAATCAAGACCACAAATCAATCTGTCAAAGAAAATCGTGAAGAAAGTGAATTACCAAGTCATAAGTCCAGACTGAACTCAATTCACAGACATTATGACATTTACCTCATATATATGCCTCCCCCTTTAAACCCTCGATTTCAAGCTTGAGTAGGTAATATTTGATCTTCAAAGGGTCAACTTTATCCAATGAAATGCCAGCACTGAGATACTTGATGAATTTGACCGTAAGAGGTACTGTCGGGAAATAAGTTCGGAAATTAGAACTGCAGTTATGTACAATATCGATAAACTACACTAAATTCACAAAGCTTGCCCATCCCGTTGTTGTGGCACATCTCCAATGCTGCAAACTGTGAATGGCGTAAACGTCGACATCTTCATCCCCTTTTGTTTAACCTCTTGAACCTCAGAAGCGTCGTAAAAGTGCATCTCGTACAGTACCCGTGCCAGTGTATCGCTAATAGGGTGCAAATATTTAACTAGCTTCGAAGTGGAGGTAAAGCAATGTAGGAGTCATACACAGTTGCAGTATGTCTGACGAAGTCAATTTCGATTGCAGTATGTCTGACGAAGTCAATTTCAATTTCTATATAGAAAATAGACCTTCCAGACTTTTGTCCAAGCTTGCCCATACCCGTGTTGCCACGTACCGCGCACATAGTGATGTATATTGTTCAGGTTGCTAGGTGGAAGGTCAACAGTGTTTGAAGCAACTGCCTTATTCGATCCTCGTTTCTTGGCAGGCCCTTGACCGGCTCTAGAAATTGCTGCAGACATTGAAATGAAGGCATATTACAGAATGACAACCAGAAGCAAGTGATGCAATGAATGTAACATGGTAACATGTTTACCTGCAAGCAATAATCTGCCGTTGTCCGGTGAGTTCCAAATACCAACGGATGAGAGAGTTGCCTTTTCCGGATAAGAAAGGTTGCCATGTCAAGGTGCTGGAAGTTGACATATATAATATGAGCACAATTTCATACAAATGTACACATAACAAAGGTGAGAAAACAATTGAATTATCGTAATGAAGTAGAGCTTTGTGTATTCTTACCCTTGAGCTAATCCATTCCGCATCATCGATCAGTTTGTAGAAAAACTCAGGGCCCACTGAACATGATTCCCTATAATAGGCAAACTTGCAACAGTGAATTTTGTACTCATCTCATCATTCTGACTTGGTAAATGATGACAAATACACACATGTATATTAAAGCAAACTCTACATTTTCTCATTGCTATATGACTACATACTACAATAACATGAACTCAACAATCAGTAAATGGACTCAACAATGTCTGCGCTGGGCGCTTCTTTCTGCACCCTTTACCTTCCACGTCTTGTTTTTCAACACTCGCACTACCTTCTTCATCACCAGCCACACTAACTTTGGGTATTCTTGGAGGATTCATCGGACCTCCCGATGGCATACTGTCGGTTATTTTCCAATCTTCTAACAAAAACAACAGTCTTTTGCAGATTTCGTTGCACCCGGCCACATCTTCCGGGGTAGGCAGCTTCTCAGATTCTGCATGCTTAGTTGCTTCATGCACTTGTATGTGAGGAACTGAAGAGGCCATTTCTGCCTCTTCGACTACCATGGCTGCGAAGGGTTCGGCTCCATCACCGGGGACTTGTGCTTCCATTGCTGCAGGTGTTGTAGGCGGACTAACATATTCATGTAATAACGGCATGTCATTGTCGCCTCCTTCATTCATATGAGGACTAACGAGTTCCTCTGTCCTTCCCCACCTTCATTCAACCCACCATTTCGTTTTTTCAACTCCTCTATCTCCAGCTTAAAATAGTGTTCGATTGAAAAGAGGGTCTTGCCGAAATCCTCCACACACTTTCTATTTTTTGCAGACTCTTTTTCAAGTTTCAACGACTCCTTCTATACAATTTCTTCCAAGGCATGCACTCTGTTTCGAAGCGCTCGATTTGAACTGGCTACATTGGCTAATTCATCCTTTGTCCTTTGAAAGTCACGCTTCAAAGTGCGTAACTCAGTGGATGGGGCTTTACCCTGCATTCAATTATAATGCAACTGTTACAATATTTCCAAAATATAACCCAAATACAACTACTGTTTTCCTATTGTAGTATAACATATGTATTGGAAAAAGGTAATGCTTACCTTAGACGACGACGGAAGGGTAGCAATTTCGTCAATGTCATCATCTTTTTCTTCTACAGAGGCAGAAGTGCTGGTTTTTTCTTCGACGTCATTGCCAAACAACTCAACAATTTCTTCAGTGTCATCAACACTGTCACCCTAAGGCCAATAGGGCTACTGCTTGTCAATTACAGTTGGCCGGAGAAGTTGCATTTCAACCTGCAATTTACACATACAATATACATATCAGTAAACTTATTATATTTTTATATGCCTAATATTATCATAAAAAAACATAACTAACCTCATGGTTCTCGAATACTTGGCTCATTAGCTCATGAAAACGACCCGAAGTATTGCTCCTCCATTGTAGTATACGAGGGATGTAGGCATTCTCTTCGTGCACGACCAAATGCAGTGTAGCCAATGCTAGAAAGACCTCATAAGCCCAAATCTGGTTTGAAGAAGAAAACATCACTCACTGTAAACAAATGAAATTTAACTTAAACATGAATGGAAATTTGCTCACTTGAATGCAAAGGCAAAACCTTTGATGTGGTACTCTCTTGTTCTACTAGTTGTCTTTGTCTTTGCTTTCTTTTCAAAGTTTTTTGTTTTCACAGCTTTTTTGGGCACTTGTACTCGCTGGTAATCTGCACAAAGTGCCCTCAAAAGTGACGCATTTGTCTTCGCATAAGACACAGCACCCCATGGATACTTCACAAACTCTTCAAGGTCTTCCGCCAACTTCAAATACTGCATGTCAATGTGGACATGTTTTTTTACTGCCCAACAGCACAAAAACAACAAAGTATACAAATCCAAGCTTGAATACATCGTCCTTATTAGTGCAGTCGAGGAAGGCTTTTTCTAAATCCAAAAGGTTGACAGTTTTATCGTTGCAAAAGTACTTCCTTTTCAATGAGCAGTTCTCATTAGTGGCAATCAGAATGAAAGGAAGGTTTCCAAACCTTAGCCCTGTGATGATGCAAAATTGTTGAGCCATGAATTGGGTCACCTTATTGCCAACGATGAATTTTATCCCGTTCACTTGGGAAACTGTCTTCGGATCAACCTTTCTCAGCAACAAACCGTGGACAATTGGCGAAGTCCACTTAAGGTCCTCAATCAGTAAGAGATGACCAAAACAACTCTCTTCAAACCCTCGTAGCTGTTGCGAACTGAATTTGTCCTTTATGGTACTGATTGCGGTCTTTGTATGGGAAAGGGACAACGCCTTTCCCTGGAACTTTTCTTCCTCAGCAATTATCAACTTAATTGGAGAAACCATATTTCCCTGCATGCCAATATTATACAAATAATTTCAAGCCGTTGAAATCTAGACAATAACAAGCAATAAAGAAACAATACACAGGCATAGTTGATTAATAGGCAAGAGATATATCAGTCACACACGTACAATATAGACAAAAGATGGAACCATATCACAAATATTAACAAAAGAGAGAACCATATCACAGATACATATTGCCAAATCCCAAAGGAACATTTGATCATGAAACCAAACAAGATCAGGAAAAATAAGAAGAAACATACAAAGGGCGAAAGACAAAGAATAAAGACAAAAGTCGGTATTTTATAAGCAAGCATCCTCGGTTATGTTGTTTAGCTAAACAAAGTAGAAATAGGAAGGAAAATGTCAATGTTCCCTCATTTACAAGTAACTCATCTCCTATGTCACACAATGTACAACATTTTAAATGAAGAAATCAGTATTATAGACTATTAAGCGAAAAATAAACAAACAATACTGAGCATAAACAAAAACACAGCTATTTACAACTCACCTACTAATTCAACGGTAGTATGCAAAGAAATAGTGCTGGTTATAACTCTTATATCAGTTAGAACTGTTTAGTAAGCTAGTTGAGGTTAGCTGTAACTATAATAGGATAGGTGCAATGTAATTGAACAAATCAGAATATCTAATTTCTTAGCACCTTTTATCTCTATAACCACTCTGTCAAATTTGTGCTCAGAATGGGGTCTTCTTGGACACAAAGACTAATAACTAGCTGCTAGCAATACCAATATCCTATGATCAAAGAGTAGCTGTTGAGAATGTATGCATATTGTTTTTCTATTATAAATCAATTGTTCAAAAATATTGCATTGAAATTCATAATTAAGCTCACATATTAAAAACAAAAAAACAAAAAAAAAACAAAACAAAGTTAGCACTTATCAAGAGGCTATTATTATATCATTGTATTCAAACAGCCTATTACCCCACTATTGTATTCAAACGAGCATTTTTAATATCTAAAAGAACATTTTGCTCGGCAAAGTTGTGTATTTAAGGGGCCTATTGCTATGCATTTGAAGTTTTTTATGCCACTTTCCAGCACAGGTCATGCACTCATCAAACCAGCACGGACCAAACAAATAGATTATAGAACCATATAATCAAAAGAGAAAATAAGCATGATACAATGATGTACCTCCACAAAAACTGCAGGAATGAAATACCCATTTATTTACTTTAACACCAACCAAAATCATAGATATGAAACCAACCTCAAAACCATATCAGATGACCCCAAACAAAAACCCATCACCCAATCCTTAGCTAAAATCACAATCACAATAAAGAAAAACAAATTAGGGTAATCTGAAGCCCAGATCAGATATCTCATCAATTCCAAAATTATAAATAAATAAACTTTAACCAATAATTCAAAAGGAAAAATTAGATCAAAAACTATGTCTAAGACTTCAAATAAATTTTCAAAAGAGAACTGAATCAACTGACCAGATGATAGAATTCTGAAAGGAGCTTGAGATAATGATTTGTCTTATGAAGAAACAAGCTACTGAGAGATGGAGAGTGATGGCAGTAGTGACTGAGGCATTCTCGGTGTCAAATGTGGACTGTGGACCATTGACAATCTGAAAAATTTGATTATAAGCACACAGATTCCACAAGTCGTTTTTGACAATTACCCATCCAAAAACAACATCCCTTCCTTTGCTTTGATTTGAACAAGTAAAATCAGAATATTATGGAATTAATTCTTGTAGAAATCACAGAGCCCGGAGCTTAAAATCTCATAAAAAAATAAAGATAGTTGGGACTTACCTAGACAGAGGTGCACGAAGCCCAAACGTTCTGTGACAAAATGAAGAGTTTGATTTTTGTGAAGAGTGGCTGCGAGTGAGTGAGAGTGGGTGTGCGTTATTACCCAGTTGACTGTAAACATGATAAACACCGTTAAGCACTCGGACGAACCCATGCTATAATGTAATAGATATTATTACATAGCTATACAGGCTGAGAATGTCATTGCTTGGGTTAAAATATAGCACACGTCTCAGATTCATTCCACTTAACGAAAGAGAACGCAAGTTTGTAGTTAATACAAGCATCTAAAAACCACTGCTCAGCAGAATTAAAGAGTAAGAAAGATGTGGTGTACGAAGGAACCCCTAAACCCTAAACCAATTTCATAGAAACACATAAACCCTAAACCCTAGAGAAACCCCTAAACCAATTTCATATAAACCCATCAACCCTAAACCAATTTCATAGAAACACATAAACCCTAAACCCTAGAGAACCTAAACCAATTTCATAGAAACCCATCAACCCTAAACCAATTTCAGAGCAACCCCTAATCCCTAAAACCCTAAACCAAATTCGAAGAAACCCCTGAACCAATTTCATACAAATCCATACACCATAAACCAAATTCACAAAAACCCCAAATTTCTAAGAAAATGAAGATAAACAGTACCTCGTGGATGTGAACCGTGGAGTTAAGCTTGGATGAACAAACGTCGTTGAGGGAAGAAGACGACTACGTCGGAAAGAGAGAGAGTTACACGAGGGAGAGAGCTACACAAGAGAGCTGAGCGACAAAGAGAGACGGGCCAAAGAGCGAGACTGAGCTAAGAGAGTTGAGAGAAAACCCAATTTTTGAAAAAGTGATGATATGGGTACAATCAGTCGACAATAAACATGTATTTATAGGTGGTAGTTTTAAAATTTTACGGGAGGGGTGGTATTTTCACAAAAAATTATAAAATGGGTAGTATTTTGAGCTTTGTTCGGGAAGGAATCTAGGGATTTCAGTTACACCGTTGTGTAGAGCACATCGAGATGAGTCCATAGACACGTAGTGCGTTCAAATGGAGTTATAACGAAGAAGTTACGATCAAAAGAAGTTCAGTGGCACAATCGTAATTTTTGCGAAGTCAGTTTTTTTAAAAAAAAACCAGATTCTCTCTCTCTCTCTCTCTCTCTCTCTCTCTCTCTCTCTCTCTCTCTCCTCTCTCGAGAATTTATCAAAAATAGCCAAAACTTGACCCCTAATTTCAAAAATGTCAGTTTTTGTAAAAAATTTCAAATATAGCATAAAACTCACCTAAATAGATACAAATACCCTCAAATTTAAAACCCACATAAACCTAAAAAAGAAAACCCTATTAGATTGGGAATCTTTGTACGTAGAGTTTGTTCGCAGACGTATTGCCGCCATAGTCAAACGGTGAATGCAATTCTTCCTTGGTTCTTCGTTTCTTCGTTTATTCTTCATCTATATTTATAAAATTTCAATTATGGTTTTGCTTCCTTGGTTCTTCGTCAATTTCTTCTTTGTTTCTTCCTTTATTCTTCATCTATATTTATAAAATTTCAATTCTAGTTTTGCTTACTTAACTCTTGAGCCCTATCCAAAGTGCTATGATTTAATATCGTCAATTCACTTTGAGCCTACTTCAAAGGTTAGTGCATATAGGCTTGGAAAATTATTGAGTTTGGTAATGTGATGATTCAATTGCGATGAGGCACTACATCAAAGGGATTTTTGCTTAATCAGATACTTACCAATTGCGTTCCTGTTCACATAGCTATATAGAAAATTTGTCTTTTACCCTTTAAGAATCTGCATGTAAACGAATTTTGGTCTCCCGTGAGTTCATCTGTGTTATATGAGATGAATAATCTGGCAGGCCCTTCAAGATAAAAATGTAAGCCGTAGTTATGGAAGTGAAAGAAATGCTGTAGTGATTTAGCCAAAGCATATGATTGTTGAGATGCTTTCGTCCTTTAGTCAATTATGTGTTAATCTGCCAAAAGGAATGCTTTGGTCCTTTAGTCAACTATGTGTTAATCGGCCAAAAGGGATACTTTGAGTAAATGACTGCATGCAAGTGGATGAGAGGCTAGTATATCTAGTACGTAGCTTCGCCAAGAGTTGATTTGTAGTTGGGACTGACAGCTAACTATAAATTACTTTGACACCATTCCATTCTGTGCAGTACTAACAGTTGATTAACTCAGTACCCCCCTTAAAAGGCAAGGGTGGTTAACAGAATTAACGGATCAAAAATAGGAATAACCGACTTTCCTCCCACTTCAATTATGATTTAACATCTTTGGTTGGTGTTTGCCTTTTCTTTTTCTTGTTAAATCTTAATATTTGCAACAATTCAATTGCGAGTTTGGTAAGGCTAGATTTTGTATGCTGCAGATTGCATAAAAGTTGATAGTTGATATTTAAAAGCTTTAATAATTTCTACTTTGTTTCATAGGTAATGTTTTTGGTTTCGTTGTGAATTTTTGGTATGTAGGGTTATTCTTTAATTAATATTTTTGGCTTACCTTTTCAGGCAAATGTCTAATTTGACAATTTTGATTAACTATGGTGGGAGGTGGGCTAACTCAATGCATAAAAATTGCAAAAGTAAAGGACTACTTGTTTCAGACAAAATTACATTTGAGGAACTCCGGAATAAAGGGTATGACATTGCCAACGTGGACCGAAATGAGTATGAGATAACTATGAAAGTGATACATAATGCAATGAAAAGTGCATGGCCCACAGAGATAGTGGATGATGACGATGTAAGAGCTTTTATTTTTGAACGCCTTTCATGGTCTTACAAGATTCCATTGTGCATTACAGTGAAACGTAAAGTATTTTCTTATGGAAGTGGAAGCAATCAACAAACTCCACTGGTTGAGTTCGAACCAATGCCAATTAACCTCAACTTGGGTACTCAAGGTGATTTAGAAGATTATGAGCAAGATAAAGATTCAGAAGATGACTTGGGAACCAAAGAATTGGAGGACTCAGAATATGAAGTGGAAAATAATACAGCACATGTGGATGAGTTGCGTTCTGAGAACATGCAATTTGAGGATATGCCACATGTAGAGGTTAATAATATTTTTCAAGATAATGTTGCCTTCGAAGAAAACATGAGATGTGACAAAGTGCCAGCTATCAATGTGCAGTGTGATGAGCCTAACTCTAACAATCCAACTGCTCCAACACAAGGATAAAAACATTTTACATGGATCAGACATGACAGAGCAACGCAATTCAAGTGGAGATATAATTGTAGGTCAGGTGTATGAGACTAAGGAGGATTTAAAAACAAATTTGGTATCAATGTTATGAAGAAAAATTTTGAGTTCAAACTGAAGAGATCTAATAAAGAAAGATTTGAAGTTGGTTGTGTGGATGACGGATGCATGTGGAAACTGCGTGCATCAAAGGTACGAAAATCCTCGTATTTCATGGTTAGAAAATATGTTACTAAACACACTTGCTCATTGGATGTTATTCATCGCCATCATCAACAGGCAACTAGTTATCTTATTGGCCAGTGCATTAAGTCTAAGTACGAGGGTGTATCACGAGTACATAGACCCCATGAGATCATGGAGGATCTGCGGAAGGACATGGGTGTGAGTATAAGTTATGTGAAGGCTTGGAGAGCTAGGGAACATGCATTGGAGTTGGTTAGGGGATTGGCAAAGGAATCTTACATGAGACTCCCATCATATTGTGCTATGCTAGAAGCCAAAAATCTTGGTACAATAACGCATATTGAAACTGATAGTAATAATCATTTTATGCTTTTTTTTATGTCACTTGGACCTTGCATCAGAGGATTTCACAGTGTTATCAGGCCAGTAATAGCACTTGATGGAACATTTTTAAAAGGTAAATATCTTGGAACGTTGTTTGTTGCCACATGCAAGGACGGGAATAATCAAATATACCCTCTAGCATTCGGTGTTGGAGATTCAGAAAATGACACATCATGGAATTGGTTTTTGACAAAATTACGGGGAGCTATTGGGCATATTGATGATTTAGTTTTCATTTCTGATAGACATGAAAGCATTTGGAAGGCTATCTCCACTATATTTCCTGATGCTCATCATGGGGCATGCATATTCCATATAAGCCAAAATCTTAAGAACCACTTTAAGCATGAAAGAGCGCATTCGCTTTATTTTAGAGCTGCTAAGGCATATCTTATTCACGAATTTGATCGTCATATGGTGCAAATATTTAATGTTGACCCTCATGTGGTAATTATCTTCATGCAGCTGGATATGAAAAGTGGGCTCGTGCGTACTTTAATGGGAAGCGGTACAACCTAATGACAACAAATATTGCTGAATGTCTGAATTCAATCACCAGAGATGCTCGTAAGATGCCTATCACCAATTTTATGGAGTATTTAAGAATGAATATACTTCAAAATTGGTTTCATAAGCGTCGAACTGAGGCAGCCAAAATGGATTCACATTTGACGGAATGGGCTGACAAGTTGGTGCGAGAAAATAACCAAAAAGGATTATCATTGCAAGTATTTTGAATTCATTATCTTTTTTTTTTCATTGTTGCAAGTATTTAATTTTAAAGAAATAAACATACTGGGAACTTGTCCTTGGTATCCTTGGCTGCAAACAAGGCTACCAAATGAGAAAGAAAAGTTAGTAATATTAATGGGCATATCATGCATTTAAAAAAAAAATTATTGAATTCGTTTGTTCTTTTGTTTAAGGAACAAATTTGTTGAAAAGATTTCCAATAAAATGGTTGGGGAGTATTTATAATGTATTTCATTTTTCTTGAATATACAGGTTTCTTCTATTGAGGCATACTCATTTCATGTATACGATGGAAGTTGTGTTGAAGTTGTAAATTTAGAGGGGAAGTGTTGCACATGTCGAGAATTTGATCTTGACCAACTACCATGTGCACATGCTTGTGCTGTATGTAGGCATCGACAAATTTCGTGCTACCCAATGTGTTCAAAATATTATACTACAAACTCGTTGGTAATTGCCTATGCAGAACCTATATGGCCAGTTGGGGATCAAACAGATTGGGTGGTGCCTGATGATGTACGAGATAGAATTGTGCTATCACCAATTACACGAAGAAGGCACGGCAGGCGTAAGGAAAAGAGAATCCCATCACGAGGAGAAGAACCATCAACACGTAAGTGTTCACGATGTGGTTCAACTGGCCATTATCGACAAACTTGCAAGAATCCGATTGCACTTCATCCTACCTCATAGACAAAGAGGTGTTATATTTTTCTTTTTAACTTTATGAATTGTAATGAATGAATATTTAAGTTTTTTTTTTTTTTAAATGTAGATCGTTTTATTGAATTTTTTATTCTACAGACTACCTCTAAATGTGTGAAATTTTTGAAGAATTAAAGTTATGTGAAATAATTTTTATTTTTATTTTTTTGTGTGAGAGGAGGAAATGATACTTGTGCACTGATTCAATCATTTTCTGAATTTTTTGTTCTAAATACTTTTTTTTTTTGTGCCAAATACATACATTTCATTTGGAGACAAATAGGAGAGAAGAAGATGAGAAGAAGAAGAAGAAAAGAGATATGCAGACGGGAGAAGAAGAAAAGGGAAAAAGAGATAGAGAGAAGAAGAAAGAAAAAAAGAAAAGGAAAAGAGAGGGAGTGATGCTAGAGACAAACGGAAGAAGAAAGAAAAAAGAAATGAAAAAGAAATGGAGAGGTGATTGGAAAAGTGTTTGAAGGAAATATCCCAAAGTTTTATTTAATAAGGTTTTTATTTTATTTTATAGGTTTATGTGGGTTTTAAATTTGAGGGCGTTTGTGTCTAGTTAGATGAGTTTTCTGCTATATTTGAAATTTTTTACAAAAACTGACATTTTTGAAATTAGGGGTCAAGTTTTGGCTATTTTTGATAAATTCTCCTCTCTCCCTCCCTCTCCTGCGCCCCCCCTCCCAAAGTGGTTACTATTCATCAGTACCATCTTTCCTCCACCATCTCTTCCACCGGCCACCAAATTTAATGACATTAGTACCAAAACGTCAAGCTCACTTCCCTCTTCCTATCCCAACCCTTCACAGTCGCGGGAACCGCCGTTATTCGACGAAAATTACAAAAAACCGACTGATTTTACCCATAACTGCACGGAGCTCGTTCGGGTGATTTCGGCAACCATTTTCTTCAAATTTGGTATGCTTTTCTCTCCTTTTAATGTGTTCAAACTGCTGGTTGTGTTATTTAGGAGAAATTTCAGAGTTCTAAAGTGTATTTAAGCGATTGAATTTTGGCCGATTTTCGGCCCCTGATTCTGGCCACTTTCGTCGACTTTTTGGGGCAGGTCCAAGAGCAAAAGTTGCTCCACTCTATGTGTTGATCATGTAGGTATAAGTCTTGACCGGCAGTTTGGAAATTTTTCGATCGTCGGAATCGCTTTCGACACCCACACTCTTCCGGCGCGTGGGACACTTTTTGGCCGGTCCTAGAGTCCTAAAAATCATCCTCATGTCATACAAAGCACGAAGGTATGCTCGGATATGAATTTGGTTATCGTTTGAGCGTCGATCAGATATCGCATATTAGGCGTTATCCGGGTTCGATATGTTCGAACTGTTGGATCGATCCCAATTTGAAATATGTTGATCTAGGCATCCCTAGGAGCATGTAGGAATTTGCGGATCGTGAATTGGAGTCCCAGATGCTCCAATTCAATAATTCAAAATTTAGGATAAATGATAACTGTCTGATCTGGCTATGTGAGCAATCCGACCGTTCGATTTGGACCAAACTGGTAGGACATGTCTATTAAACCTTGTTGAACCCATAGGAACTTTCGGATTGGAAATTGGAGGTCTTAGGCCCCGCAGCCCGGGTGACCAAGATTGGGTAGTTTGAGCCCTCGTTTGACCGTGAGTCTTCCGAGGTAGTTTCAACCTTCGAGAAGTATTAGAATGATCATGTAAACGAGCCTTGAACGTTATTTGAATTATTTTGGGGTCTTTATGGAATTTATGCTTTCGTGAGTGGACTTTGTTTTGATAGTACATTGTTTTTACCGATTGAATTAATATGCATTAAATATGCATTGTTTTGATTATGGATGGATTTTGAGTTTATTATAATATTTTAGGGTATTCCTGGATGTTATTTCTGATATTCGAAGATCATTCGTTATTAGAAGTGATTGGATCTCTAGGGGTTATTGACTTATTTAGTTATTTATTTACCTATTATTATTAATATTGTGATTATTATAAAAGTATCTGACTGAGTGTTATGGGATGATTTAATGTTTATGAGTTACTATGTAATTGGATTTCGAATAATAAATTGATTCAATACCTAAGTACATGTTTATATTTAATATACACACACACACACATATATATATATTCAGTGGTTTAAAGATGATGAATCATGAATATTGGTTTTTATCATAATGTGGTGTATATTTTAAGTGTAATTGAGAATTAATTTGTTGGAAAGTTGATATAAAAGGTCGGAAAATGGAATGTAAAATAAGGGAAAATTTGTGATGAGTTTCAAACCACAGTTTTCAAACCCACCACAGGAGTACCCCCTAGTTGACTTGTAACAGATTTGTCATTTATGAAAATGCCCCACGAGTTTCGGGGAAGCCTGAACCGTGTGGTGCGAGGAATGCGACTCAGGCTGACTAAATGTCCCTGAGTCCCTGAGTCTTGCTAGCATTGCGGCTCGATTGACTTTGTGTCTCCGAGGTCTTGCGAGGAATGCGACTCAGGCTGACCAAATGTCCCTTGAGTCTTGCCAGGATTGCGGCTCGGTTGACTTTGTGTCTCTGAGGCTTTGAGAGGAATGCGGCTCAGGCTGACTAAATGTCCCCTGAGTCTTGCGAGGAATGCAGCTCGGAAAACTTTGTGTTTTCGAGACCTGCGAGGATGTGTCGCTTTATGTGACACAAGGAATTGACGGAACAATATTGGAATTGACGGATTATTATTGGAATTGACGGAATAATATTGGAAGTGACGGATTATTACTGGAATTGACGGATTAATATTGGAATTGACGACATATTAAAGGAATTGACGGAATATGAATGGGGGTGCGCCTAGGTGGAGAATATTTGGGTTTTAAGAGGTTTAAACAAAAACTGAGGATTTTATCTTGGTATTATTGGGTAAAAGTTTTAATAACTATTTTTCTGATTTTATGAGGCAAGTAATGAATGGTTTGGTTCTTCATTCACATACATGAGCTTTCTGTGAGTTTGTTTGTTTTTACATATGATTTACACAAGTAAAATATAAATTGATTCATGTAGGCAACCTAGAATTACTAGGTGCAGCCACGAGACCAAGCGATTGAAAAGCTGTTCAGTTAAGTTATATTGAAATCCGTTAGCATATTCCTGTTGTTCCAAAAGTTGGGATTAGTTTTAGTTGGCAGAATGATTTATTTTATTTAAAAAGGCCTGAGGCCATAAAAATTTAAGATTAGGTTGCATGGATTCTATTATTGTGCATGCTGAACGGTTGTAGATGTTTAAATTGTTTGTTGTACAGATGGAAAATTTTGGGAAGCAAGTATTTACAAGGGAGACTCTACCGAATTTTCGGCAGAAGTCAAACTTGAGGTTAATTTTTTTTTTTTGTTAGAAGGGCAATTTGGTCAATTGTGACAGGCACTTGCCAAGTGTCGGACACGCACAGGGTTTGGCTCAGATTCCAAAGTGGAATTTGGGTCGGGTCCTGTCATATGCGCTTCCTTTTCAACGCTATATTTTTTTTTTTGAAAACAAGGCAAAGGTCCCGACCCACTAGTGTTTGATTTTTAGCATATCAAATTACGTCATAATTTTAGGAAAATGATCATGATGCCCATCCCAAAGTGTTTAATACTTCCAAGCTATGGCAGTTATCTTTTTGGTTTTTTGAGATAATTGATGTGTCGGTAACACCTTAAGTGGTGTTATAAGCATGAATTTGTAGCAAGAGTGGAGGGAAATGCAAAGGGAAAATTGCTTTGCTATGCTGCCTCACCCGCTGAAGCAGTGGTGGATCCAAGAAATTTCCTTCCAGGGGTCAACGTCTAAAGGTCAAAAAAAAAAATTATACAAAATATACCCATAAAAATGAAACGATAATATTATAATTCATAATTAATAGAAAAAACCACATTACAATTGTCCACGACGAGTTTTCATATTCTGAAAACGTAGCATTATAGTTTCATTATCAATACAAGCAAACACATCTTTCTCAATATAAACAAGTAAGCTATCACTCAACCATTGATCTCTCATTCGGTTGCGAAGTGGACCTTTCACAATATTCATAGCAGAAAATGCTCTCAACACAGAAGCAGTTGCAACAGAAAATACTTCCAAGTTAAGGGTAATGTGAGAAGCAAATAAACATAATTATTTATTCTATGCAACCTTTTCTCCACTATTTTGCTTGCAAGACTATCAATCCTTTTCAATTGAGAAAAATCGGTCATCGTACGCATATGATTAATATAAATCACAAGTTGATCTTCAAGTGCCAAGAGATCTCGAGAATTAAAATCTTGAGGATAAAATTCAGCAAAACGAAGTAGCTTTTGTTTGTCAAAAGCTATGAATGAATCATCCGGACTCAAACATGTCAAACAAAGAAGTAACTTAGTATTTACCTCACTGAAGCCATGATTTAATTTCGCAAGTTGCCACTCAATGATTTGAATAAAGATATCCACACGATAATGATGGAGGTGTGTTATTATAGGAGCTCTCCGATGTGATCTCCATTGAGCTACATATGCATCATCCATGTTTGAAACCAAGATATCATGTTTGTCACAAAAGGAATTGTTAGCCATACAATCTTTAATATTATTGTGCATATTTTGATGATAACAAATTGTTCCTTTATTTATCTTATGTATTTCAAGTGTGATAGGTTGTAAGGAGCAGGTGTTCTCAAATGGATCAAAAATACTATACACACTGGAAGACTTTTGGGACATTGAAGCAGATATTTCTTCAATACAGAAGAGTTAGGTTATTCTTGTAAAACTCTTTGTGAATTGAACATCTAAGGCTCTTTACCTAGATTGGACTTAGGTTCCTTCATGCATTCATTTCATACATGAAAAATTGTTTTATCAAAATTTTTGCTAAGTATGAAAAATGCTTTTTCAAAATAATCATATTCTCAAGATAATTTTTGGCGGCTTT
>NW_023010053.1:0-66872 GCF_902201215.1 Prunus dulcis
ACGTAGGATAAGAAAATCAAAGAAAAAAATTGTTAACAAAAATTCTTATTAAGACGACGGTTTAAATTAAATGTACGACGTATAAAATGAATAAATAGACGTTAAATTTTATAATACGATTTAAAGATAACGTCGTAGAACTATACGAGAATGACGTCGATATATTTATATTTTCCGTCGTTGTAAATTAATTTAATACGGCGATATTTTATATTTTAAAGCCGTGGATTTGTTTGTAATTATACGGCGTCTTATACGAAAACCTCGTCGTGTTATTTTATGAGTAAAAACGGCGGCTTTTATTGAAAACGTCGTCTTTACTTTCTACGTCGGTCGATTCATAACTTCTGCCGTTCTTTGTTGGCTTTGATTTTATACTGCGGAAATCTGTTTCAAATAGACGTCGGTTGTTTAATTAGGTACGTCGTTATTTTTGAACAGCCATTTGAATCTTCATTTTTGGTTGTCTAAGGTGGTATAACACGACGGTGTTTTTAGAACCGTCGTCTTTTTAAAAACCACGACGGTTTTCAATTAGACCGTCGTTGTTTTCTGGTTGTCTTTTTCACTTTTTGTAGTAGTGAATTTGCCTGAAGCCACCCAGAAGGCACACTTCGTGGGGTTAAGCCTCATTTTATACTGCTTCAAGATGGTGAACATGGCGGAGAGGTTGGAGATGTGCTGGTCAGCAGTGCGGCTTTTGACTAGCATGTCATCAACATAAACCTCCATAGTGTTGCCAATTAGCAGGGCAAAGAGGCTGTTCACCAGACGTTGATAAGTAGCCCTGGCTTTCTTGAAGCCGAAGGGCATCACCCTATAGCAGTAAAGGCCACGATCAGTAATGATGGAGGTGTGGGCTTGGTCTTCAGGGTGCATGAAGATCTAGTTGTACCTAGAGTAAGCATTCATGAAGCTAAGAAGCACGTGGCCAGATGTGGCGTCAACACACTGGTTAATTCGGGGTAGAGGGAAGCTATCCTTCAGGCAGGCTCGATTGAGGTTGGTGTAGTCTACGCACATGGGCCAACGCTTCCTTGGTTTGCCTACCATCACCACATTAGCCAGCCAGGTGGGGTAGTCCACCTCCTTGATGAACCCAATGCTGCTCAACTTTTCCACCTCCGCCTTCATGGCCTCGTACCTCTCTGGGTCATAGGCCTGACACTTCTGCTGAACGGGTCGCACGGCAGGATTAATGCTTAGCCTGTGAGAAATGATATCAGGTGATATGCCAGGCATATCAATGTAAGACCAGGCGAAGATCTCGGAGTTGAGGCGAAAGAAGGCCACGAGGTCAGAGCAAAGCTCCTGGGAGAGGGAGGTGCTGATCTGGACCTGCCTATCTGGTATATCATCATGGAGGCAGACAAGCTCATGATCTTCCACAGGTTCGACCTGCTGGGTGACAGATTCCTCCCTAGGGTCCTCAGGTCGCTCAGTGCCAACTCGAGGAGGGGTTGGGGCCTTGGTTACTGTAAAGGCCTCACCCTTATGCTGGCGATTTACGAATTTGACTACTGAAGCATAGCAGCTTCGGGCTCCAAGTTGGTCGCCACGCACCGTGGCCGTGCCATGGGGGGTAGGGAACTTCAGCAGCAGCATATGTGTGGAAATAAAAACCTTCATTTGAGCTAAGGCAGGGCGTCCGAGGATGACATTGTAAGTTGTGGGGTAGTCAACGATGACGAATGGAGTGGTGACTGTCGCCCGCTGGGGTGCTGAACTAAAAGAGATAGGAAGGCGGATGCTGCCAATGGGCTGGACAACATCACCAGAGAAGCTCACAAGAGGTGTGATGCTTCGATCGAGCAAGCGAACATAATGCTTGATGGAGTTATTGGAGGTTCCGGCCAATGTGGGACCACCACTGATGGTGGAGATCATGTTGATCTGCCGTTGGTAAGGGTTAGGTGGGGGTGAGAGGTTGTGCACATATTTGTCCAGCTTCCCCTCACGGATGAGGCCTTCAATGATGTTGCTCAAGGCAATACAAGATTTGGTATTATGACCACTGTACTGATGAAAGCGGCAGAAGACGCCTGTGTTCGGCATAGGCTTATTGGTCGGTCTCCTGGGGGGGAGGGGGAGAGGCTTGGGTATGATAGGTGCCTCATGCATAAGGACATTCTCATAGGTGGTGTTGAGGATGGTGAATACCTCGAACCTAGGCTTCGCTGTAAAGGGGAGTGGGGCATGATCACTTGTCCTTGGAGGGTTGCTTCGGCTGGGCTGGTGACTGTTGTCATGTCTGCCACGCTTGCTACTGCTGAAGGAATGCTGGTAGTCATCCTTCCTTTTGGGGTGCTGGGTACTTTGGTTATCTGGGACGGGAGCAGAATGCTGAGGTGGGGGTGGGGTGGGTACCGAAGCTGGTAGAGGATCACCAAAAGTGCTACATGCCGAGGTGGTTTGGCCACGCTTAGAGTTAAAATACTCAACCTTGGCTTGAACTGCTGTCTGTTTCATTAGCTCTGCATATGTGTTCCAAGGGTTGCTATGGACCAGGTTGCAGAAGTTGGACTCGCAGAGGCCACTCTTGAAAGCACCGAAGGCAGCGAGATAGTCAGTCTCTGGGCAACATGAGTACTTATGGCTAAAGCAAGCTGCATACTCCCGAAGGGGTTTGTCCTCTCCTGCCGAAGCATGTACAAGTCGTCTGTAGAGTACAGGCGATCAATCTAGATCATGAAATGGTACAGGCGATCAATCTTGATTGTGCAGGGGTTCAACCGGTAGAACTGATTCAAAGCTGCGCCACTGAGGATGGAAGGGAAGAGGAGGCACATGTCTTCATTAGTGAGTCCCTTGCATCCGAGGGCAGACTGGAAGGAGAGAATATGGATGAGAAGATCCTCCATGCCAATATTGAAGGCAATACGGAGCAGCTAAATGTTCTTCTCCTGGTGGTAGTTGAGGATATGTTTGCTAAAGGGCCAAAGGCATGGCTTTGCCTAGAAGGGTTGTGACTACGGTGCTACTCACTTTCTAGACGCCGAACCTTCTGGATGAAAGCCTTATGGCTAGCTCGGCATGAGGGAGAGTGCCGGGTGCTGAAGGCCTGGGGTGTGGGTGGGCAGGGGCTGGGTAAGGTTGTAACATCCCACATCAACCAACAGAGAGGGGGTGATGTGCCTTATATGTACATGCTCGCCTCCATCTAGCACAAGGCCTTTTGGGAGCTCACTGGCTTCGGAGTCATGGGAACTCTGAAGTTAAGCGAGTTGGGGGCTAGAGCAATCCCAAGATGGGTGACCCATAGGAAAGTTGTTCGTGAGCTCCCAGAAACAAAACCTTGAGGGCAGAGAGGGGGGCCCAAAGCGAATAATGTCGTGCTACGGCGGAGCCGATCCCTAGATGTGACAATTTGGTATTAGAGCCACTCTACCGTGTGGTGTGAGTATGCCAACGAGGATGTCGGGCCCCTAAGAGGGATGGATTGTAACATCCCACATCGACCAACGGAGAGGGGGTGATGTGCCTTATATGTACATGCCTGCCTCCATCTAGCACGAGGCCTTTTGGGAGCTCACTGGGTTCGGAGTCATGGGAACTCCAAAGTTAAGTGATTTGGGGGCTAGACCAATCTTAGGATGGGTGACCCACTGGGAAGTTGTTCGTGAGCTCCCAGAAACAAAACCGTGAGGGCAGAGAGAGGGGCCCAAAGCCTACGGCGGAGCTGATCCCAGGATATGACAAAGGTTCCCATTCTTCGAACGCTTCGATATGGCAGGACTCCCAGTCTTCTGGATGATAAGTTTCCCAGTCATCTGAGTCTCCTACACCCTCTTCGGTGGGTAGGTGGGTGGGCTTCGGTTGGGGCCCTAGGTATGCCACCCGCGGGTCTTTGAGATTAACAGGGATAGGGATAGGGTCTGGCTGACAGTCCAAGAGACGATCCCTGCAATCCCTGTAGACCTTCATTGGTTCATGGGGATAGTCCCTTGGTGGGGAGATGTGAAGGAGCCGCGACTTAGTTGGCTCCGGATAAAGAGGGCCTTTACCTTCGTTGAGCCTAGATTGGACAGGGCACTATGGCGGGAGTTCACCTATTGGTTCGGCTGGGTGCGCTCAACATCCTGGGTGAGGTCTTTCTCGGCACCCTGGGAATGTGTCTTCTCCCAGTTATGCTTCAAGGTGCGGTAATCATGCTCCAGCTAGATATTCTTGGTATGAAGATGTTCGTATTTCTCCGACATCTTGGCAACACTAGCGTGGAGATGCTCCACCTCCACTTGGAGGCTAACATCTACTGAAGGTTTCCTTTGGGAGGTATCCCCATAGGGGGTATGTATTGTGTTCCTTCCAAGTGCCAGTATATGGCTAGCATAGAAAGTAGGGAAGAGACCAGGGATTGAATTCACCATTGCAAAACTAATTCCATGTTTATAAAATTAAACCGTACTCAACTACCAACCTGTTTCCAGAGTTCGTTTTACATATATATGACCAGCCATATGATGTGTGGTTTTGATCAAATTCTCCTAATCTGCAACCTAGTTGGGATGTTCAACTTTGGTTCCAAGTTAAGAGTCATTAGCATGCAAGAAAACGTTAAAGAACCAAAGAAAATACACAGCATGATGTTTGCATAGCATTCTCTTCATTCATTCACATGTCTAACAAGATTAAGCATGATGTTTACTATAACCTTGTCTAGATAATCTGTAGGCAACTCTAATGGTGATCAAACATTAAAATTGACAAACAAATTGAACAATAGATTCAGTGAATGAAACAAGAAACAGATTGATGAATTGAATACTTTAACTTAGAAACATGGATCAATGTTGCAAGGCTACATCGAAATCCCTAGCTATGAATTTAGTTACACATCATGTTCAAAGAGAATAAAACAAAAATAAACAACATGAGTGAAAATAAATTCATGAGAGGAAACCCTTGAACCAATTCTGATGTTGAACTTCTCCAAGAACCACCTCTTGCGCTGAGTCCTAATGGTGGAAATATATGGACGGCTAGGGTTTTAGTGTGTATGAAAGGAGAGAATAACCAAGAAGTCTCATCTAGGGTTGTGAAATTCGTCCAAAATAAATAGGGGTTTTAAAAGTGGCTAAAAGGCAAGTTTTTATGGTGTAAAATAGGCTGCAAGATATTCCAAAGAGATCCTAACAAATCAGCCTTTATTTTGCACGTTTTTGCCTTATTTGGCACCTCCAAATCAGGCTAGAAATCCCCATTGCTTTCCCATTCTGCTCTTAGTCTTCAACCAAGCCAGGTTCGCCTTGGATTCTTTATTTGGACTTCAAAACAGGTCACGAAACTTGTTTCCATGTTTGAATAAGGGTCAGCTCCAAAAATGGCATGTTTTCATTTCTTTTGCCTTCAACTTGATCCTAAAGTAGATGCAACTGCATACTAACACAAAATAGGGTAAAACGCAACAAGTTTAACTCAAAAACATCACAAAATATACTAGAAATGGATGATATATATGTATAAATGTATGAGTTATCAAATACCCCCAAACCTGATTTTTGCTAGTCCTCGAGCAAAACTGAAACTAAAATCTAACTAGACCACTTTCGCTGGTTAAACGATTGCACTGAGCATGTGCAACAAGCCTTTAAACCCCTAGGTGTCCCTAGTAGGAGGAGTTGTGTCTCCTGAGGGTTTACAGTGATGACTCCCACAAACATCTTCATACTTGCAAGCAAATTGGTTAAAGCATACTTATAGCAAACTAATAAGAACCAATGAAAGCTTAGTCATACATTCGAACCACTAGTCTGCCACTTCAAAGAATCATATCATAAGTATAGTGTAAAAATAATAATTACTCCATGTCCCATGATTTCAAAGACACCATACTCAAATGCCAAAGATAGAAATCGCCTCAACTCTAGTCCTCACAGATATCACTCAAATTTTCACTCAGATCCTAAGGTGTGGTCTCTCCTCAAACATATGTGAGTGAAGTTATGTAAAAGGGAATCAAAATCCTCACATATGAAATATGAAATAAAAGCACAATTTCTGGACAGATCTCATGAAAGGAATTAAACACTAAGAATATGGATAGCACACATACTTAGCAGCACCCATGAATACATCCCCAAAGATCAGCTAGGTCTTTCACAAGGTGTGTAATGTAAGGCTTAGGTCAGGGGCTATGAAAGAAAGGATAGGAAATACTAAAGCTTGGGACATACCAAAGTGTCTTCCTTGTGAAAGCAGCAAGCTCTCCTCTTGAATTGATCTTTGTTGTTTGTTCGTGGCATCCAGGACCCGTGCGATAATGGAAGGATTTAGAAATTACATCCTCTTTGATTCTTTTTCTTTTCTTTTCTTTTTCTAAAACTTTGTTTTTTTTTTCTTTTTTTTTTCTACAATTCCAGCACACATACCTCGGTACATACCACTTTCTTGATGTAGAGCTCGAATTATCTTTGTCTTCATCACTTTGGTATTCCCCAAACTATAGGGTATAGCTGTAATGGGCTAAATATCTCATATTGAGATAAAAGGATATGGGGAAACAAATGTGAGAAAAGAAAATGGCTAAAAATGATTGGCTTCAAAATGGGGTAATGGCACACACATAAAGGTAAGAAATTAGGCCTTTTGGTGGTTAAGACATGCATAGCCTAACATCGTCTCAATGAGTTCATTCATGAATGTTACCAAACACATGGTATCTGCGAAAGCAAATAATTCTTAGCATTCAATCAAACAAAAATAATGAGATCATTTGAAATGAAATTGAAGCAAAAAGATAGGAGTACAAACACTTTAGACCCTCTCAAAGAAGTAAATAGGCTCAAAATCACTCACTAGGGTAGTCTCCACAATTCTTCTTCCAGAATTTGAGCATGATACTTTAACCACCATGATTCCCAGAGTAACAGCTTTGAAAAAAAAAAAAAAAAGATATGATATGAACTTTTTCATGACATCACAGTAGTCCTCATTGTAAACCATAGCCCTCATATACATTCACATTAGTAAGCAAAAGCAAACTTTAACCAGAACTAAAAACAAACGAAAATCCCACACCCCCAAACCTAAACTAAGCATTGTCCTCGATGCTTAAAAAAAATGAATGGAATGGATGCAATGCAAATTGGCACAGTGTGCATGGAAAGAAATAAAATAAAAACTAAAAACTAACACAAATAAACGGAAAGAACACAAACCCAGCTAGGTTGCCTCCTAGCAAGCGCTTTATTTAATGTCTAGGCAAGACATGGTAGTGTGTCTAAGTTGCCATAAACTCGAGAGAATCTATAACAACATAAACCTGCTCCTGTGAAACATTCTCCAAATAAGGCTTCAAACGCTGTCCATTGACCTTAAAACGGGTGCCATTCTTGATGTTTTCTATCTCCATAGCTCCATGGGGAAATACTTGAAGCACTTTGAATGGTCCAACCCATCTAGACTTCAATTTACCTGGAAACAGTTGCAAACGTGAGTCATACAAAAGTACTTTCATACCTGGTTGAAACTCCTTCCTAAGAATTGCTTTGTCATGGTAGAGCTTGGTTCGTTCTTTGTAGATCCTTGCATTCTCATATGATTCATTTCTGAGCTCTTCCAACTCATTGAGTTGGAGCTTCCTTACTGTACCAGCTTCTTTGAGATCAAAATTGAACTTCTTTATGGCCCAATATGCACGGTGCTCGAGCTCCATTGGCAGATGACATGCCTTTCCAAACACCAGTCGATAAGGGCTCATTCCAATTGGGGTCTTGTACGCTGTTCGATACGCCCAAAGTGCATCATTCAACCTTAGTGACCAATCCTTCCTTGTAGGGCCGACGGTTTTCATCAAGATGTTCTTTATTTCTCTATTGCTGATTTCCACTTGTCCAGAGGTTTGAGGATGGTATGGAGTTGCCACTTTATGTGTGATGTTGTACTTCTTCATCAATGCCTCGAAAGGTTTGTTGCAGAAGTGACTGCCACCATCGCTAATGATAGCTCTCGGAGTTCCAAACCTAGTGAAAATCATATCTTTGAGAAAATTCAAAACAACTTTGTGATCATTAGTTCGTGTAGCTGTTGCCTCAACCCATTTTGATACATAATCTACTGCCACTAGTATGTATATGTATCCAAAAGAAGATGGGAATGGTCCCATGAAGTCAATTCCCCACACATCAAACAGCTCTACCACTAAAATGTTGTTTAATGGCATTTCATTCCTGCGACTGATGCTCCCCATTTTCTGACACCTATCACACTTAGAGCAAAAATCAAAAGCATCTTTAAACAATGTAGGCCAAAAGAAACCAGATTGTAAAACCTTTAAAGCTGTCTTTTTAGCACTGAAATGACCTCCGCATGCCAATGCATGACTGAATGTTAGTATGCTTTGCTGCTCACTCTCTGGAACACATCTTCGAATGATTTGATCAGGGCAATACTTGAACAAATAGGGCTCATCCCACATGTAGTGTTTCACCATTGAAAAGAACTTCTTTCTCTCCTGAAAAGTCAAATCATCTCTAATTACACCAGAAGCAAGATAATTGACAAAATCAGCATACCATGGCTCTTTATCTTGAATGACAAAGAGTTGTTCATCCGGGAATGATTCGTTGAGAGGCAAAATTTGTCCATCTCCATGGTTTTCATCAACAAGGCGCGACAAGTGATCAGCAACAACATTTTCACTCCCTTTCTTGTCTCGAATTTCTAGGTCAAACTCTTGTAACAAGAGTATCCATCTGATCAAACGTGGTTTAGCATCTTTCTTGGTCAACAAAAACCTAAGAGCTGCATGATCAGAGTAAACAATAACTTTAGAGCCAACAAGATATGAACGAAATTTCTCTAAAGCAAAAACAACAGCAAGCAACTCCTTCTCAGTTGTAGAGTAATTGAGTTGAGCATCGTTTAACGTCCGACTTGCATAGTAGATTACGTGTGGCAGCTTATTTACTCTTTGACCTAAAACAGCACCAATAGCATAGTCAGAGGCATCACACATTAGCTCAAAAGGCAAAGACCAATCTGGTGCCATAATGATAGGAGCAGAGGTTAGTTCACGTTTCAAGGTATTAAATGCATTCATACAATCTTTATCAAAGTGAAATACAACATCTTTGGCCAAAAGATTGCACAATGGATGAGTGATCTTGGAAAAATCCTTAATGAAACGACGATAAAAACCAGCATGTCCTAGAAAGCTTCTCACTCCCTTCACTAAAGCAGGGGCTGCCATATTTGAGATGATGTCAATTTTTGCTTTGTCAACTTCAATACCCTTGTTGGATATTACATGCCCCAACACAACACCTTGTTTCACCATAAATTGACACTTTTCCCAATTGAGAATCAAATTTGTTTCCTGACATCTTTGAAGCACTAGAGAGAGATGGTTAAGACAATTATCAAAAGAAGAACCAAAAACTGAAAAATCATCCATGAATACCTCAATAAATCTCTCAATCATATCTGAAAAGATTGCCAGCATACATCTTTGGAATGTTGCTGGGGCATTGCAAAGGCCAAAAGGCATCCTCCTATATGCAAAAGTGCCAAAAGGACAGGTGAATGTAGTCTTCTCTTGATCTTCCGGAGCAATCACAATTTGATTATAACCTGAATATCCATCAAGAAAACAATAATATGAGTGACCAGCTAATCGCTCAAGCATTTGATCAATAAAAGGCATAGGAAAATAATCTTTTCTAGTGTCCGAATTCAACTTCCTGTAATCGGTGCAAACACGCCAACTAGCTGCAGGTCTCGTTTGAACAAGCTCTTTATGCTCATTTTTTACCACTGTGATTCCAATCCTCTTAGGCACTACGTGAACAGCGCTGACCCATTTGCTATCAGAAATCGGGTATATGATACCCACATCTAGCAACTTCAGCACTTCAGCTCTCACTACTTCCTTCATGTGTGGATTGAGCCTTCTTTGTGGTTCACGAGTTGGTTTTGCTCCCTCCTCCAATAAAATTCGATGCATACACATGGTAGGGCTTATTCCCTTGATATCTGCAATAGACCAACCAATGGCTGATTTGAACTCTTTTAGCACCCTAATTAGCTTATCTTCTTCCAAAGGGGTGAGGTCAGATGCTATTATAACTGGGAGAGTTTCAAACTCAGCTAGGTAAGCATATTTTAGATGTGATGGAAGTGGTTTAAGGTCAAGTTTTGGAGGTTTAACAATAGAAGGGATCAGATGTGTGGCAGATGGTTCTAATGGCTCTATAAGAGGCGAAAAAGTGGAGGGATATTGTTTTAATGCTTCCAAGGCAGCCACCATCTCCATGAGCACTTCTTCATCAAAGTCATTTTGAGATTGACTCAAAACATATTGTAATGGATCATTGGATTGTGCCAGCAAAAACTTAGAGAAAACAAGTGAATCAAGCACATCAATCGAACAACAATCAATTGAACTAGAAGGGTGAGAAAGAGATTCAAACACTTTGAATTGTACAGTTTCTCCTAGCACAGTCATGGTGAGGAGACCATTTTGCACATCTATGATCGTCTTTGCCGTGGCCATAAAGGGTCTCCCAAGCAAAATAGGTAACTCACGATCATGTAGAGGAGCCTCTTCCATGTCCAACACTACAAAATCAGCAGGCAAAATTAGTTTGTCAACTTGAACTAAGATATCTTCCACTATACCTCTTGGATATTTCACTGATCGATCAGCAAGTTGCAATGAAATAGTTGTTGCCTTCAAACCCCCCAAACCTAATTGAAGATACACTGAATAGGGCATTAAATTGATGCTAGCCCCCAAGTCAAGCATAGCCTTTTCAACTAGCTTGTCTCCAATGGTGATATTGATAGAAAAACTGCCCGGATCCTTCAGTTTTGGTGGGAGCTTTCTTTGAAGCACAACACTCACATTTTCAGACACCATCACCTTCTCATTAGGTCCATACTTCCTCTTATAAGTGTTTAGCTCCTTGAAAAATTTCCCATACGCTGGCATATTCCTAATGACATCAAGCAAAGGTAAATTAACATTCACTTTACTTAAAATATCAAAAATTTCTTTAAATGACTTATCCTGCTTGCTTTTGGCAAGTCTTCCAGGAAATGGGATGGGTGGAGAGTAAGGTTTTTCAGCCTTGTGAAAATTTGGAGCTTCAAACGAAGAAGTGGCATTGCTTGGATCGTCATTCGGTTTCTCATTCTCTTCTTGAGTGGGGCCTGCATTCACATGATCAGATTCATTAGTAACTTCATTGCCAACTCCATTATTAATAACCTTACCACTTCTAAGTGTTATGACCGCTTTGGCTTGCTCTTGGTTCCTTTGAAGTATCACCGGTTGGCTTGGAAATTTTTCGGGTTCTCTTTGACTCAAAGCATCAGCAATCTGACCTAATTGTGTCTCCATTTTGGTTAGAGCAGCTGAATGTTGTTGGAGAGTACTATTGGTAGTTTGCTGGAATTGAACGGTGTTTTGAGCTAGCATTTTGACCGTATCTTCAAGCGTAGTGGCAGGCTTTGGTTGGAAATTTTGAAATTGATTGTTATTCTTCCATGAGAGATTGGGATGATCTCTCCAACCAGGGTTATATGTATTAGAGAACGGGTCATTCCTCGGCCTCTGATTGTAAGAATTCATGAGATTCACTTGCTCTTGAACGAATTCGGGATAAGCCTCACTAGCCGAGCATTGATAAGTAGGATGACCTGGTATGTTGCAAATGGCACACACCTCAGCTATCTTAGGCACCATATTGAGCATAGAATCGAGCTTCTTTTCCAAACTAGCCACCTGCAAGGCAAGATCATTATTAGAACTCATTTCATACACTCCAACTCGTTTACCTCTTGTATCTTTGTGTTGAGCATTAGATCCCAACATCTCATAAATGTTATATGACTCTTGAGCATTTTTTTTCTTCAAAGCTCCACCTGCTGCATTATCAACAGTCGATTGACATGTTTGGGTTAGTCCATCATAAAAAATTTGCATTTGTAAGTAAAGAGGTAACCCATGATGTGGACATTGCAGCAACAGCCCTTTGAAACGCTCCCAACATTCATTGAAAGGTTCTCCATCATCTTGTTTAAAGTTAAAGATTTGCCCTCTCAAAGTAGCTGTCTTTTGAGTAGAGAAGAACTTCTCCAAAAACTTCTTAGCTACGGCATCCCAAGTGGTGAGCGAACCAGGTGCTAAAGTCATTAGCCAACCCTTTGCTCTATCTTTCAATGTATAAGGAAAAACCCTCATCCTCAGATTTGCTTCAGTCACTCCCTGCAAAGGTAAACCACTCACAACATTGTAGAATTCCTTAATATGGGCTAATGGATCTTCGTTAGGTAAACCATAAAAAGAAGGAAGCATGTGAAAATGTGAAGATTTGAGATCATAATTTCTAGCTTCAGTAGGCAGCAAGATGCACGAAGGGGAATTTGGTATAACCGGTTGAGCATAATCTTCCAAAGCTCGGTTGTCATCGTTATTGCCAGCCATCTCTTCTTCTCTGTCAGAATTAGAGTTATCGAAAGAATCTACACTCGTTGGGCTAGAAGAACTATTGTCCTCTTCTACACTGCTAGTCTGGGCACTAGCTGATATAGAATTCTCAAAAGTGTTGCTCTTCAACCGTTCAAGTCTTTGGCCTATCTCAGCAAGTGTATCTGACATATACTACCTGAGAAACAAAAATAAAACGAAATTAGGGTTTGAGAACAAGCAATTATAGAGGACTGAAATCAGTCCCCGGCAACGGCGCCAAAATTTTGTTGTGTTCCTTCCAAGTGCCAATATATGGTTAGTATAGTGGTACAAGTAAGGGTGTCGAACCACAGGGACCGATTGGACCTCTATAAATTACTAGTTTTGAAAGAACCCTAACTAAAAATGAAAGTGACAATTTGAAAGTAGTTTTTGTGTTGTAAATGAAAAATAACTTAAAATGCAAGAAGAAAGTAGTAGTGAATGATATATTGATGTAGAAAGAATAGGGAAGAGACCAGGGATTTTGAATTCACCATTGCAAAACTAATTCCATGTTTATAAAATTAAACCGTACTCAACTACCAACCTGTTTCCAGAGTTCGTTTTACATATATATGACCAGCCATATGATGTGTGGTTTTGATCAAATTCTCCTAATCTGCAACCTAGTTGGGATGTTCAACTTTGGTTCCAAGTTAAGAGTCATTAGCATGCAAGAAAACGTTAAAGAACCAAAGAAAATACACAGCATGATGTTTGCATAGCATTCTCTTCATTCATTCACATGTCTAACAAGATTAAGCATGATGTTTACTATAACCTTGTCTAGATAATCTGTAGGCAACTCTAATGGTGATCAAACATTAAAATTGACAAACAAATTGAACAATAGATTCAGTGAATGAAACAAGAAACAGATTGATGAATTGAATACTTTAACTTAGAAACATGGATCAATGTTGCAAGGCTACATCGAAATCCCTAGCTATGAATTTAGTTACACATCATGTTCAAAGAGAATAAAACAAAAATAAACAACATGAGTGAAAATAAATTCATGAGAGGAAACCCTTGAACCAATTCTGATGTTGAACTTCTCCAAGAACCACCTCTTGCGCTGAGTCCTAATGGTGGAAATATATGGACGGCTAGGGTTTTAGTGTGCATGAAAGGAGAGAATAACCAAGAAGTCAGTTCTAGGGTTGTGAAATTCGTCCAAAATAAATAGGGGTTTTAAAAGTGGCTAAAAGGCAAGTTTTTATGGTGTAAAATAGGCTGCAAGATATTCCAAAGAGATCCTAACAAATCAGCCTTTATTTTGCACGTTTTTGCCTTATTTGGCACCTCCAAATCAGGCTAGAAATCCCCATTGCTTTCCCATTCTGCTCTTAGTCTTCAACCAAGCCAGGTTCGCCTTGGATTCTTTATTTGGACTTCAAAACAGGTCACGAAACTTGTTTCCATGTTTGAATAAGGGTCAGCTCCAAAAATGGCATGTTTTCATTTCTTTTGCCTTCAACTTGATCCTAAAGTAGATGCAACTGCATACTAACACAAAATAGGGTAAAACGCAACAAGTTTAACTCAAAAACATCACAAATAGACTAGAAATGGATGATATATATGTATAAATGTATGAGTTATCAGTATGGTGCTGAGTATCGTGGCTATCCTCGGTCGGCATAGTATAGTGTGGGGTGAAGAAGAGGCGACGGGGCCTGATGAGAGAATGAGCCAGCTGGGCTGATAGAGAAAAATGGGATTCAAAAGTCGATTCCCACAGACGGCGCCAAACTGTTGATGCTCTTTTTCAGAGATGGTCAACTTAGAGAAATGTGGTGAGTCTTCAACAGGGGAGAAGGTAAGGACCTTCAGAAAGGGTAGAAATTGCAACAGACAAAGTGGGAGAAGCAGTCGTCAAGCTTCGGACATCGATGTGGTGCCTGCTGAAGTCTCTAAGATGCTTAAGTCAGCTATAAGTTGTAACTTTGGCAGAGTAACAGTAAAGGTGTGAAAAGTAGTTACCCTTTTTACTCGGGTACGGTTCCCTATTTGTAGGGAAATGAAAGTGGGAAGTTTGCACAAAGTTTCGATGTGGGACTTTGTGCAAGTCGCTATGGTGGTGACACGTGTCTTGGAGATTAGGTTCGGCAGCCGAGAGCTTTGGCAGTCTGAAGTTTCGGCAGGTGTCTAGCACTTCGGAATGGTGTCTTCCTTCAGCGGGGAAGAAGGCGTGTCTGCCTTGGTACTAGTCATTTTGATGCTGGATATGCTCTGTTGATTATGGTGTAAACAAAAGTTACAGTTTTAAATGTGAGGCCTTGGATCACAGTCCAAGTGGACAGTTAAGATGTAATCTTAGAATACAAGAAAGGAAGGTTAGATTTGGATGATATAACTTGGGAATATCCTGTTCCCAATGGTTATATGTGCACAGTGTGTGACAGGACCCGACCCAATTTTCGCTTTGAAAACCGAGCCGACTCCTGTGCGTGTCCGACACCTGGCAACTGTCGGACACAAATGACCTTTTTACCCTTTTCCTTAATTAATTTCCTTCCGACTTCTGCCGAAAATTCGGCAGAGTCTCCCCTGTATTTTTACCATACCCAAAGTCTTCCACCTGCCAAACAATCTCAGAAATCCTACCAACAGCCAGACTAATTCAACAAACAGTTTCCAACCTCAGTTCCTTATGTTCAACAAGATATCAGAGCAATTTCTAAACAAATTTACAGAATTTACAACGAGTTCCTACACTTTGGTGGTGGGTCGGAAGCTAGGAAGACGGCCCGGGTGGTTTCCCTCGTTCTTCTACGGCCTGGGGGCGAAAACAAATTTAAAAGTGTGAGTGGACAAAAATAATGTTCGTGAAAATCATTTGAGAACATACTAACCCCCGTTTGAAAAACATAGGGATATAGAACTAAAATCTGATCATAATCAACTTGAGATATTCAAAGAAATATAGTTAACATGATTATAATCATATACTAAACAAAGATATATCAGTATAACTCAAGTAAACTTACTAATAAAAATGGAGTAAGTAATAACTGCATTAAAAGTTTTTAAAATCCTTTAAAACTGCCACCTAATTGTACCCCTGATAGCCGTCAATTCCCTGGCAGGTCTCGGGCGTCACACAGGCTACCCGAGCCGCAAACTGGCGAAATCAGGGGACTATGATCAGCCTGATCCGCCGGCAGGTCCTCGGTGACACCAAGTCACTCGAGTCGCTCAGGCAGGATGCAGGGGACCGTAGTCAGCCTGATCCGCAATCCTGGCAGGTCTCGGGGACACAGAGTCAGCCGAGCCGCAATCCTGGCAGGTCTCGGGACACCAAGTCTGCCGAGCCGCAAATCCTGGCACTCACGGTCCGAGCGTCCCCGGAACTCGTGAGGCAAGTCAAGTGCACTGACTAACTGAAATCGGACCGGATGTCCGTCGACATCGGTCCAACTCTGGGTAATCACCAACTGTAAGGTGGGTACATGGTGGTCTAAAATCACTGTTTCTGATAAAATCTGCTAACTCTGAGCTAAGCTGCTGTTTTAGCTCAAGAATCTCAAATCTGTTGCTTTAGTTAATTTGTATAAAAATAAAAGTATTGCATAATAAAATTCATGCTAAATCACTTATTCAAGTTCAAATATAAAATATAATTATAAAATCCTTTTAAGAAAGAAAAGTCCACTCACTGCTGGTCCGAGCTGGCTGGACCTCTCGAAGGTCCCTCCTGTGAATTAGCCGGACTCCTGGTGCCTGCTTATCCAAGAATGATAAATTAATAAACTGCTGTATAAAAAGAAATTTAAATTCAACACCCTGCCCCCGGCTCCTAGAAATACGTGCATTTCATCCTGAGTTACTCCTATGCCCACATTAGCCCTTTTTAGACACTTGGACCACTCTAGAAGGTCCGACGCTCAACTAAGCGATAAGCTGCCCGATCGGCCCACCCGGGACCCATGGGGTCCACGATTCTCGATGGCCAATCTGGGCTTCCTTGAAGGTTTTTCATAGAGCGGGAACCATGTTCTGCGAATTTGGTCCGAATCAGACGGTCGGATTGGCCAAAATCGCGTTATTGCTTAAAACCCTAACCCTAGCCCCAGGGTTTGCGATTCCGGAGTATCCGGGACTCCGATTCGTGATCCGTCGAATCCTACGCGATCCCGAAATCACGTAGACCGACATATCCAAAATTCAGCGCGATCGAACGGTTAAACGACACTGCATCCACGGATCGCGCGATATGGAAAATCCGTTCGGGGCTCAAACGGACTCCGAATCGAGATCCGCGAAATCCCACGCGCTCGTGACGACACGAGGACCTCAAAACTGGCTAGAGCCGTGCCACCACCCTGGCCCACGCGCCGCCACACGCGCGGCCAGATTGGGTGTCCAAAGCGATTCGGGTGTGCCGAAAAATCGTGGAACCGAGACTCCAAACTCCTACCCTAGGTAAAACACCCTACTTGGAGTCACTTTTGTTCTTGGACCACCCCCAAAAAGTGGCCGGAAACAGTAGTTTCGAAGGGCCAAAGTTTCGGCCAAACTTCAAGTCGAAAATCGAGTGATCTAGAGATGAAATCGCTCAAAGCCCAGCCTACCCTCAGTTAGAGCATGAAAAATAGGTGAAGATCCATGCCTCACTCGAAAGATTTGGTGAAGAAATGAGGGAGATATTCGAACTAAAAGTTCGAACACGACCAGTGGCAACAATGGCCGATTCCGGCCAGGCTCCGGCGTGCGCATGGCTGGGGTTGGTCAGGAAAAGTCGGCGGGCGAGCTGCGGTTCGGATGGGACCGGTGCCGGAGATCGGGTCGCGGTGTGGTGGCGGCTAGGTCGGCTGGAAGGGGAGGAGGTCACGGGTGCTGTGTAATCGGGAGAGAGGAGAGAGAATGACGCGGGGAGAGAGAGAGAAACAGGGATAAAAATCTGACTTTTGGCCAAATTACCATTTTGCCCTTCGCGATGTTTTGACCGTATTTTCTTCGTTAAAACTCCGATTTGGGTCTACTCCGTGCCTACGGACTCGTCTCGCCGTGCTCTACGCAACGGCGCAAGCGGAATTCCCGAATTCTTTCCCGATCAAAAAGTCAAATTTTCCCCCTTAAAAAAAATGCGAGGGCAAAATCGTCTTTTGGCTAGAATAAAGAAATCTTAATTTTTTAGATATTTTGGTTTGGGTTCTTACAGTGTGTGCTTGAGTGAAAGAATATAATTCATTTTTGCTCCTTCCTCAAGCTCACTCTCTCTCTCTCTCTCTCTCTCTCTCTCTCTCTCTCTCTCCAAAATTTAACATGGCCTTAGAGCCAGGTTCTATTGCTTAAATCTGGGCGTTTGAATCTGTGGGAGAAACAAGCTGAAATTGAAGAAATTGCTTGCGAGATCTGTGTCTAACATGGCTGGGTCTGGAGGAGGTGAGCTAAGAGCGCCGATTTTGAACGGCGAGAACTATGAATTCTGGAGCATACAAATGAAAACCATCTTCAAATCTCATGGGTTATGGGAATTTGTTGAGAAGGGAGTAGAATGCTCAGATTCAAAAGGAGCTGATTCAAAGAAGAAAGAAAAAGAAGAATCAAGCGATGCTGGGAAGATGACTCTCACAGAGGTGCTCATGAAGAATGCTAAAGCTCTGGGTCTGATTCAAGAAGCAGTTTCTGATGCGATTTTTCTCAGATTTCTCACGAAGATACCTCTAAGGGAGCTTGGGATATCTTGATGCAAGAATTCCATTGTGATAAACATGTCAGAAGTGTTAAATTACAAGGTCTTCATAGGGGGTTTGAGTATACAAGAATGAGAGATGATGAATCACTTTCTGTTTATCTTACAAGATTATTTGATATAATAAATCAAATTAGGAGCTATGGAGAGGAATTATCTAGACAGCGAGTTGTTCAAAAGTTGCTAATTAGTCTGCCATCAGCCTATGACTCTATTTGCTCTGTTATTGAACACTCGAAGGATTTGGATGTGATTGAGGTACAAGAAGTGGTAGCCTCTTTGAAGAGCTCTGAGTTAAGGCTAGATAGGCATTCTGAAAACAAAACTGAGAGAGCATTTGCTAGTCTGAGTGTGAATCACAAATCAGATAAGCCCACTGGAAGTCAAAGTACTAAGGATCAGAAGAATTGGAAGGCAAAAGGTAACAAATGGGATAACAAATCCACTGATGGCCATAGAAATACCTACAAGTACTGTGGAAAATTGCATTTTGGTGAGTGTCGATTTAAGGGCAAGCCAAATTGCTACAACTATGACAAGTTTGGTCATCTTGCAAGGGACTGCTATAGTAAGAAACCAGAAAAATATGAGAAACCAGTGCAACAGCTCAAGTATGCCACTTAGGTAGAATTGAATCCAACCATGTTTTATGCTAGTAACAACTCCAATACTAGTGTAAAAGGATATAAGGATGTATGGTATATAGATAGTGGATGTAGTAACCATATGACAGGTAAGGACGATCTACTTGTTGATATTGACAAGAATGTGACTGCAAAGGTTGAAATGGGTACTGGACAGCTTGTTAAAGTGACTGGGAAAGGAAATCTGGTGGTTGAAACCAAAATAGGCAAGAGATACATCAAGGAGGTTATGCTGGTGCCTGGACTGAAGGAAAACTTATTCAGCATGGGTCAAATGATGGAGCATGGTTACTACTTGGTGTTTGGAGATCACAAGGTGGAAATTTATGATGACGGTTCACACTCCAACATGGTTGCAAAGGTACAAATGAGAGGAAATCGAAGCTTTCCAATGAGATTGCACTCTGGAATACATACTGCCTACAAGGTAAGTGTGTGTCACTCTACAACTATGTGGCATAGGAGGTCGGGACATTTGAACATGAGTAGTTTGAAGCTGTCGCATGAACAAGAAATGGTGGAAGGTTTACCAGAAATCAAAGCAGTTAAAGAAGTATGTGAGGGTTGTGTGTCTAGGTAAACAATGCAGGGAGACATTTCCTAGGGCTGCTACTACTAGAGCATCCATTCCTCTAGAACTTATACATAGTGATATCTGTGGTCCAATGCAGTCTATCACAAAGGCAGGTAATAGGTACTTTCTTACCTTTATAGATGATTGTACTCGGATGTGCTGGATTTACTTTTTGAGATACAAGTTTGAAGTATTCAATGTGTTTAAGAGATTTAGGCCACTGTTGAACTGCAACGTGGATATAAGTTAAGGAAATTGAGAAGTGACAGGGAATGAGAGTATACATCCATTGATTTCAACAAATTCTGTGAGGAAATGGGGATGGAAAGGAAACTCACTGTGGCATATTCACCACAGTAGAACAGAGTGGCTGAAAGAAAGAACAGGACTATTATGGAGATGGCTAAGTGTATGATGTTTGAGAAGAAGATGCGATTAGAGTTTTGGGCTGACGCTGTCAACACTGTTGTATATATCCTAACTATGTGTCCAACTAAGGCTTTGAACAAGAAGACTCCATTTGATGCCTATAGTGGCAGAAAGCCAGGAATTAAACACTTAAGGGTGTTTGGTTCTTTGTGCTATGCACATGTCCCAAATCAGCAGAGACAAAAGCTTGATCTGACTAGCACAAGATGTGTGTTTCTGGGGTATAGAAGCTGTGAAAAGGGCTACATGCTTTATAACATTGCATTTGGAAAAGTGGTTATTTCCAGAGATGTGGTATTCAATGAGGAAGCAGGCTGGGATTGGAATACACAAAAGGAATGCAGTGTTTCAATTCCAATCACTGATATGCTTACTATGAAAGAACAGGAAACTGGTGAAGCTAGCCTAACTCAAGCAGAGATTCCAGAAGAAGAACATGTTGAAATTGGTCTAGGATCACAAGAGATTGGTCACACTCCTCTGAGATATAAAAGCATTGCAGAAATATATGAAAGATGCAATCTATGCATCATTGAGCTAGAAACTTTTGAAGAAGCTGTCAAAGATGAGTCATGGCAAAAAGCAATGGAGAATGAGATTGCAATGATAGAAAAGAACAATGATAGAAAAGAACAACACTTGGGAGTTGGTTAATAGACCAGCTGATAAGCTAGTAATTGGTGTCAAATGGGTTTATAAAACCAAGCTAAACCTCGATGGCTCTATTTAGAAAAATAAAGCAAGGCTTGTTGCAAAGGATTACTCTCAAAATCTTGGGATAGACTTTAATGAGACCTTTGCACTTGTTGCTAGGCTTGATACAATCAGGACATTGATTGCTTTGGCTGCACAGAAAGGATGGAAGTTGTTTCAGCTAGATGTGAAGTCAGCATTTTTGAATGGAGTATTACATGAGGAGGTGTATGCAGATCAACCCCCTGGATTCATGATTAAGAACAAAGAGGATAGAGTTTACAGACTCAAGAAGGCATTATATGGCCTTAAGCAAGCTCCAAGAGCTTGGTATGAAGAAATCAACTCCTACTTCACCAAGGCTGGTTTTCAAAGAAGTCCTAGTGAGGCAACATTGTATGTGAAGACTACAGACAGTGGAATACTCATTGTTTCTCTATATGTGGATGACATTATTTACACTGGAAGCTCAGGAGAATTGATGACGGAGTTCAAAACTGAAATGATGAAACAATATGAGATGACTGACCTTGGGTTATTGCATCCTTTCTTGGGTTTAGGTGTGATATAAACAGAGTCCTACATCTTCTTGCATCAAAAGAAATATGCAAAGTCATTGCTGGACAAGTTTGGGTTCAAAGATTACAAATCAGTTGCTGCTCCTCTTGCAGTGAATGAAAAATTATCTAAGGTGGATGGGAGTGAACAAGCTGATGAAATTGTGTATAGGTAGATAGTTGAAGGTCTGCTATACTTGACTACAACAAGACCAAATATCATGCTTGCAGCAAGTCTTTTGGCTAGATTTATGCATGGTCCTACTAGAAAACATATGGGAACTGCCAAGAGAGTACTTAGGTAAATCCAAGGCACACTTGATTATGGCATAGCATATGAGAAAGGGAAAGAAGCAATGCTCATTGGGTTCTATGATAGTGATTGGTCAGGGAGTGAGGATGACATGGAAAAAACATCTGGATATGCATTTAGTCTTGGTTCAGGTGTATTTTCTTGGGCATCCATCAAGCATAGTAGTGTTGCACTATCCACTGTAGAAGCTGAATATGTTAGTGCAGCAGAAGCCACTGCATAGGCAATTTGGTTGAGATTTGTTCTCACAAATTTTGGTGAAGAACAGGTTGGTGCTACTCAAATTCTATGCGACAATACTTCAGCTATAGCCATAACCAAGAATCTTGTGCATCATCACAAGACAAGGCACATAAACAGGAGATTTCATTTCATTCGAGATGCTTTGCAAAATGGAGAGATTGATCTGTTATACTGTAAGACTAAGGAGCAAACTGCAGATATTTTTACCAAGGCTTTGGCCAAGGATCATTTTGAATACCTGAGGAGGAAGCTTGGAGTAATCTCAGCTAAACACTTAGAAGGAAGTGTTGAAGTATAAGTGATTTAGCTGATATTAGTTTGAAATTAGTTTAGAGTTACAGTTTTAAATGTGAGCCCTTGGATCACAGTCCAAGTGGGTAGCTAAGATATAATCTTAGAATAGAAGAATGGATGGTTAGATTTGGATGATGTAACTTGGGAATATGTTGTTCCCAACGGTTATATGTGCACAATGTGTGCGTGAGTGAAAGAATAGAATTCATTTTTGCTCCTTCCTCAAGCTCTCTCTCTCTCTCTCTCTCTCTCTCTCTCTCTCTCTCTCTCTCTCTCTCTCTCTCCAAAATCTAACAAAAATATATAAACATATTATAAACTGAGTTCATACCTAGGGAGTCCTGCTCGATGCAAATCGAGTTTGTTTTTTGGGGTGTTGCCGCAGTTAGGCCACTCAAAAAAAGGGTTTGACTTGCACACCATTGCCACGTAGGGACCATAAGGGTTCCATGCCCCTTCTCAACTCTATTTTTCTCACTCTCTCTCTCTTCCCTTTCTTTTTTCTTCTTTCCCGCCTCTCTCTCTCTCTCTCTCTCTCTCTCTCTCTATCTCTCTTTCGCTCTTTCTCTCTCTGTGAAATAATTTAATGTTGTGTATGAATTGAATATTAAAAATTAGCCAAGATAGATTTCATTTAACTGTTTGATAATTATTGTGAACATTTTCATTTAATTGTTTTATAATTATTGTGAACATTCCCAGGAAATATAGTATCAATTTTTTCATGATTTTAATCGTTGATTTTTTAGGTTGTTAATTATTCAGGGAACACTTGTGCAAAATATTAGCCAAAATCGAAATTATTTAACTCTTTGATTATTAGTGTGAAGTTTTCATTATTTAGTTAGATGACTATTAAATTTCGTTTAATTTGGCTAATATTTTTGCAAAGGTGACAATGTAAGTATGCCCTAATGAGCAGTTGGCGCTTGAGTGCTCTTATATATTAGCCACTCCTCATTGTATTTCAATTACTTGACTACTCAATTAAATAGTTGTCATTTTAGTTTTTTCTTAAAGGCGCTCTACCTATTTTGTTGGTCACAACTAGATGTCTATGAACCTATTATTTGGCTTCCATGAGGATATTAATTTAAAACAGGCTAATATTGCACTCAGCCAAACAATATTCTTTCTTCCATATAATAATTAACCAAAAACAGAAGAAGGGCAACAAAATTTTGAAATTAATACAAAATATGAATCATGTAAAAGTCGTCCATCTTTATTTGGTAATAAAGTGGTTATTAAAATATATATATATATATATAGTTGTCTTATCAACACGTTGATGGTCTTTGATAATACTATATAGTCACGTTGAGAAATGTGACTAAAGGTATTTGTCAGGATCCTCGATTGATTCATAGAGGCAAGTGACTGTACATAAAGAGATTTCTACTTTTAGTAAAGGATAGAGAATGCTCCAAAAATATGATTTAGGAAATCTTTACAAATTGATTAAAAAGGAAGTGTTGATATCAAATATGAATGGGGCATGCCAAATAGTTCCAAATAAGTAGGCACCCCGGTCACTTAAGGAAGAGACTGGGCCCAAAAGGCCAAGAATGAGGCCCAAAAACCCCTTCTTCTGCTCCTAAGGAGGCCTTCAAAGAGGCTGAACAGGCACATTTACGCTCATGTTATTGGCCTTTAGGGACGACGTGTGGACAATATCGCCCATGGTGCGCCAAGTACCTAAGTGCTTCACCTAGAAGCTCGCGCTGCTTCCTTAAAAGCTTATTAAACCCATGAATATTCAACTGACGCATGATTGCCCAAAAAGGAGAGACACACGTTAGTTTGCAACTGAACCATCCAGAAGGCGCCACGTCAGCAACGAGCCTTCTATCCCACATCGAAACAACACAAGAAGGGAAGCCAACTTTCCCAATATAAAAGAGGCATACTTTTGCACCAAAAGAGGTTATCTAAACTTACTCCACTCTTAAGTACAATATTTTTTACACCTCCTTTGAGGAAAGAACTGACTTATTAGGCATCAGAGGGTGGTTGGTGGCTCTCCTATTGGTAAATTTCAACAACAATATTAAAACATTGCAAGTGCACAAATCAAATGATAGTATAGTAAGCAAGCAAGAGTCGTTCCACAAAGATTGTAATCTAAAGAGATGTTTATCAATGTCACACAACGGAAACTGAAATAGAACTAAACACGAAAACAAAAGAAAGTTGAAGTTACAAGGACTTCCGCACACATGCCAACACCAAAGTGGGTTTTGATTTCATTTTGTAAATAAAACAAAGCAGGGAAAAGAAAAGAAAACATAATTTAAATTAGAGTTTAAGAAGAATCTGTTTTAAATCAGTCAAGAGCAATAGCTAGGACTCAGTATCCACCTCCAAACAATCAATCAATCCATAAACAACAATAGATAATCAATTTCCAGCAAGCATATGATGACGACACTCATAACAAGATCATGGCATTTGACTCGAATTGTATGATTCTTTCTTAAGTGTATGTAAAGTGTATGACATTTACATCAATATGTATATCCTTAATTGAAATCCAATATGACATTTACTCAAATTAACAATCAAGAATCCATTAAGAGCAAAGAGAATATGAGTGTCATAAAAAACCTAAAATATGGGAATTGTTATTAGGAATTCAAGAATCGATTTCTCATATAACGTTCTTAACCCAATTATTCATTGCAAACAAGAAAACATTCAATATGGCAATTGACCTATGTTCTACAACAATTTAATTCAAAAACATGCTTCAAAGTTAGCTACTCAAAGAAACAAAATATCATAATTCACACAACATAGAGAAACAGAAATCATCACGCTTGTAGAAACTGAAAATCCATTCAAACTTATTTATACAATTGAAGTCATGTTTAGGGCTTCAAGATTAAGCCCAAACTAATAAGAAATTAATTACTCAAGTTCTTGAATCAAATAAAAAATAAATACATAAGAACTGAAAATTAAAAGAAGAAAGTAAAAGAAATAACTCGGAGCAAAATACAACTCAACCCTATTGTTACACGATTTGGGAATGTTCCACTTTCTAGAAAAATCTGTAACAATATAATTTAGAAAGACTTATGTCTTATCTTTCCAACCATATATGGCACGTAGCTTGTAAAATTTGGGAAGGCTTCCGTTTCATCAAATTCAAGCAACATGTAAGAAACTATCCTATCTGCATGTGAGCTGACTTTACTTGTAATACTACACGTGGGTAGAAAAATCTACAAAAACCACATATTGAACTTCAATATGTTAGCTTTCATATCCAATTGACCTTGTGCTAAAATTCCTCCGAAAAGTTGATTTTCCTTTAAAAATCTTCTAGGAGTGCAAAAAAACTGAAATTCAGGAAAGTAAAGTAATAAGCCCTTTTTTAAAACCAATTCTCCTACAAAACTTAAGTATAAAGAGTACATAAATGAGTAAACTTATGGACTTATCGTCTCCCACCACGGTCACTCAATGAGCACTCCTTCTCCTCTTGTTTGGATTGACAACTAGAGTTTACCCTTACTTGGCCATTTCATTAAACGCAAAAGTACATCGCTAAACACCCTTGTTGGGTGAAGAACATCCTCAAGAGAGGGTTGATTGAAGTTGACTATGATCTAATTGGTTGTGCAAATTTCATTTATCAACATTTAGTGTCCTTTATGGAAAAGATTCATACTTCAATAGCCTAAGTATTCGATAGAAGCAAGCAGGTCTTTTGGTCATTCCATTTCCCAGCCATGGTAGAAAGAGAATAAGAGCATGTCTTCGATGCTCACTGGTAGCGCATGCCATCTCTCAAGCGGCACAGGGTGCTAGTGTCTAAGCTCGTCGTCACAAGGGAAATTTGATTTTAATCTCAGGTGCCCTGTGCCAACGCACTATCTTTCCAGATGCACGAGATATTAGCTTTACCACTCGAGCATGTTCTCATTTTGGTACAGCAAAAGGAGTAGATGTGAAGCTTTCTCCCTTCTCTATAGTGGAAACTTGTGCAAGATTTCAACATAATCATCATCATCATTCCCCTCTCCACCACATGATTTGATGAAAACTTCCTCACCTTACCCATCCCTGTGGCGACCGGACCATTCCGTCAACTCTAGAGGTATGGACCTACCAAATGTCTAGGGCAACTAGAACAGTTTTTACACAGACGGGTTGGTGCATGTTAGAACGATGGACACTAAGATGCTCACACGAAGACTGAGCGCTAATTGCCATAAAGAAAACGACAACATATTCCCCCTATCTAGATACCCTCAAAAGAAGAGCGGTACACGATCTATTGTCAAATATCGAAGACTTCACATATGTTATGGATGAGGTGGTTGTTTTTTATTGGGCCCCCATAAGTCCCGCCAAGTTTTGTAATTTTGACGTCATGATGTAACGGGCCACGAGCCATATAATGCACTTGAATCAAAATTATTAATGAATAGTTTTTCTTTTTTCGCCCCCAAAAAAGTATGAGCAAATCTTAAAAGTGCTACCAGCACCAAAACCCCAACCAAATGGATAGTCTGGCTAAGACTAAATTAAACATTGCAAAACTATAATTAATAGGGCTTGAATGTTACTTTAGTAAACGTATATGCAAACATTAAAGTGACAAGTCCATACATAATGATATAAATAGAAAACAATCTAAGGATGTTAGATTCACGATGACAGGACCCGCCCTGAATTCCTCCTGCTTCCCGTCTGGCATCTAACCGATGCCAGACCCACTTTGCTAAAAACCCCTTTAGCCCTAATTTAAACTTATAAAGACTTCGACTTCTACAGAAATTTCAGCATAACCTACCCTGTAAGTGGGACACTTCCCAATTTGCAGTACCTGCAAACAAGTGCCAGAACAACCCAACTTCTAGCATGCACAAGGTAAAAGCATGCACAACAATTAAGACTATTCAAGTGGGCTTCATGCGCTCCACCCAAAATCAAAACGAGCAAGTAGAAAAACTAAAGATTAAATTTACAGTCCGAGAAAAAGGAAAGTAGAGAAAGATAGGAGAAATTCCTACAATGCGGACGGTGGTGATGCCTCAATGTTGTGGTCTCGACCTCGGATATCTAGAACTTGGGGGCGCAACATAGAAAACGTGAGTGGATGAAAACAAAGCGTTAAACATAAATTATATTCAACACAAATAACCCCCTCCGTTTAGAAAATAATGCTAAAATACTATGCAACAAAATCCTTTTGTATACATACATATATAATGTTTGATACTTGAAAATAATTCAATTCAATATACTTATATAAAGATATACGAAAAGGAAAATCACTTAATTAATACTCCTCAACATTTAATCCTTATTATAAAACCGTATAATCGAAACCTCCAAAGTAATCCTTTTAATATAAAATATAATCATCAAAACCCAAAATCTTTTTCCCCGCAACCATACCCTTGCAAAAATACAATATGCCAAGTAATTTCCAAATATCCAATCTCAATTCCGAAGTTCATTTCAAACATTCATATCCTGTGCAGAGTACTCTCAATGCACATGCTCAAGAAACCTCAACCTAGAAATCAATCCACACATATATCCATATCCATATATATATATATATATATAAATATATATATATATATAATCACTGCACCATCAACAAGTACCGGGGAAACAATCCAACACTAGGATTGTTTGACTAGACTACATGCAGAATCCTCAATGCACATGTGGCTAGGGACGAGCACTCTAACCGGGGGACTATTGCTCCCTATACACACACGGCAAAATCCTCAATACACATGCGGCTGAAAATAAGTCTAACACATTCAGATAGCCATGTCAAGGGCTCTAAAGTACACCTCGTCAAGGGTGCCCGAGTCTTGACACACCTCCAAAGAGTTACCGCGTGTCGAATGTATCCAAGTATCCATTGTATCCAAAGGGAGGTACATGTAATGGTGCAGTCCATAATTCCAATTTTCAAAAATATATTTCCAAATAACATAAATAAATAAATATATATATATATAATAAAATAACACCCATTCGATTTTAATAGTATTCAAAACTTTATATTCATATACTTAGGAGATATAACAACCTCCAAAAATCTCATAAGACAACAATAATAAAATCCAATACAACATATTTAAAATTCCAAAGCCAAATAAACCAATCGCATAACCTCATTAATCGAAAATAAATTTATGCAAGCAATTCCATATTTGAAAAACAATGATCGTTTAAAACAAATGTCCACTCACAACAAGTCCAATGCAGCTCAACCTTGAGAGGGTTCCTTCGTCTAGAGTACGCGAAGTGTGGGTACCTAGATCGAGAGAATAAACGTACTTAATTAATAAAAGTGTCCAACCACAATCTTTAATTCAAAATCCTATTTCCCGAGACTCAAAGTGTGTGCACGACTTTTAAGAAGGTGTATAAGGTTATTCTAGTACTTCCGGAAGGATGAGACGGTCTCGGAAGACTCATGGTCAACTGAGCAGTCAAATTTTCCATATTGGTCAACCGGGCCCACAACTTCCAATTTCCAATCCAAAAGTTTCTACACGATCCTAGAGGTACAGGAAACAACATATTTGAAAATGGAATCAATTGAAACCGAATATCGCATAGTAGGGGCAATATCCTTTCGATAGTCAAACAGTAACCAAATTCAAATCCGAGCATACCGTCGTACTCAGGATGACATGGGGAACATTTGAGGAGGAAATGGGTAGTCACAAAGTGGCCCATGGGCCGCTACCCCCTGCGGGCAGCGGTGGGTGTCTTGAGAAATTTTCGACGACAGAAAATCTCCAAATCTCTTGTCAAGCCCTATATCAACGTGTTCAGACTAACAAGGGGATAAGTTGTGTTCTTGGACCTCAGCCAAAAAAGTAACTAAAGTGACTCGAAACACGGCCAAATCGTCAGCCTAAAATGGTTATTGTGATTGACTTCTAAAACTCCAAAATCTGTCCAAACCACTTACAAAAACAGTTTGAGCACGGAAAAAGGATGAAGAACCATACGTCACTCGACGGCAATGGTGGCCGGAGTCTCTAGAAATGACGTCGGAAGCTTCGAAAATCGCTGACACTTCCAGTCGTTCTAGCCAAATTCTTGGTTTTTTGTGCTGGGAAAACGGGTGGGTTAGATAGATAGAGGACGTCGATACAAAACTTTTGGGACTAGTCCCATAAAAAACAATTGCCGGACGGCGCTAAAATCACCGGTCACAGTCTAGAGTCGCTTGGAGAGAGAGAGAGAGAGAGAGAGAGAGAGAATGAGAGAAAATGCTGTCCCGTTTCTTTTTAAAATCTGACTTCACAAAAATTATGGTTGTGCCACTACACTTCCGGAGATCATAACTTATTCATTTTAAATTGAAATTGAGCATGTCGCTCTACACAATGGTACCACTCAAATCCCAAAAATCCTTACGAAACAAAAAGTGACTAAAGTGCCCCCACCTCCCAAGGACAAAAATGTAATTGCTCAATTAAATAATTAAATAAAAACAATTTGTTGGTTCAGGGTGACCTTTCCATCATGATATATTATATCCTAAAAAGTTCATAGTTATAGGATCACCAATTAGATGGTGATCCGCAAAGACTGGTACACACTATGTATGCTTAATTGGGAGGATGGCTAGTATCAAGTCATTTGTGTAGACACACTGAGACAAGTATGTAGGTGCTCAATAAAGATAGAGTTAACTGAACGCGATCAAACTAAGAATTCTTTGTACGTTATATTAACTCACAAAGGTCAAACAAGTAATGCTATGTTGCGATAATGCAAATTAGTCCTCACACCTAAGACATCACAATTCTCTTCTGGATGAGTTGTTTGTCTTTGACAACACTATACAATCACATCAAAACATATGACTTAAAGGTGCTCGTCGAGATATCCGACAAGTTCACAGAGGCATGTGAATGTACAATAAGGAATCTCTACTCTTAATACGAAGAGAGAATACTCTAGAGATAGGATTCGTTGATTCTTTGGCCAAAGTATAGGATGAGAATTGAAATAAGAATGTTTGGAATCACATCCAAGTGAATCATAAAACCTAGACATGTCGTATTAGCGTATTAGGGATTTGACACATGTTAACCGTATCCCAACAAAGTGACAGAGTATTGTATTAGAGAAAGACCGAATTGCATTGCAATCACAAACTGACTCGGTTCCAATGAATTCTATTTAGCTTGGGACCCATGACATACTGCTAGGTGTCAATCATGGTTTTTGGAAGCCCTGTAAGGCCTGATTATAATTAGCCTTCACCAACATGGAGAATTGTGTAGAGGAATATAATTCATACTCGATTTAGAAGAAATCAGACTTACCCACTACTTCGCTAATTAGAACATATAAGATCACAAATCGAAAAAGAGTGGATTGAGAATTGGAAGAGAGAAAGAGATTTTGTGGCTTGGTAAAAGTCAATTTCAAATCAAGGTGAAAGTCAAAGGTCAATCGTTGATCCGACACTTGATATGGTCAACAAAAGTTGACTGGGACCAATACTTGTGAGACAAATTAATGACTTAATTAATTAAATTATTAAGTAAATTAAACTAATTAGAATAGTTTAATTTAATCAATTAAAGTTATAGAACATTAATTGGGACCCACATAACTTATGGAATAAATTATTAGACCACAGGACTTTAGACACATGTGACACATTAAAGAATAAATGTGAAGGACCAAGATGGCCCAAAATTAGGCTACAATAGGGAAGGTGCAGCACACATGTGGAAGTGAGTTCACATGTGTTACATAAGTGGGGTCTATATATTAGAAGTCATGGCAACATTTCATATAAGGGTTTCATGTTGGAAATTTGGAAGGGATGAAATATCACCCCTCTCTCTCAACACCCTCTTGGCAAGCCACTTTGGTAAGGGCTAGCACTCTTTTGCTCTTTCAAGTTATCATTCTCTCATCTCATCCAACCTTAGTGAAGAGCTTTGGAGAGGTGCACATTATTGTACCTATTGAAGAGGCATAGTGGAGAATTAATAAGAGAGAGACCAAGCACATTACTTGAATACCTTGTTAGGGTTCAAGATTTGCTCCAAGGGTAACTACTTCTTTATCTCTTTCTTTAAAAGTAATTTTAGAGAGTCAAAGGTGCAATTTTTTATAAACCTAAAATGATTTGGGACTAATAAGTGTGTATGAATTTCTAGTTTTTATTCTTGCTTCCGCTACTTTGTATTTGATATATATATATATATACTAGATAATTCATTATCCTATCTAAATGGATTTGAGAAATACCCAAAAAAAAAGTTTTTCCTTCATTTTGTCCCAAGAACTGCCCCCAACACCAAAACCCTGATTACGAGTATAGTATACCTAAGACTAAATTAAAGGACTGTTGTCCCAATGTTGGTAATTTTTAACATCAATATTAAAACCTTGCAAGTGCACAAATCAAATGATAGTATAGTAAGCAAGCAAGGGTCGATTCCATAGAGATTGCGATCTAAAGAGATGTTTATCAATGTCACACAATGAAAACTAAAACACAATTAAACACGAAAACAAAATAAAGATTGAAATCACAAGGACTTCCACACACACACCAAAACCAAGGGGGGTTTTGATTTGATTTTGTGAATAAAACCAAATAAGGAAAAGAAAACAAAAGAGAATTTAAATTAGAGTTTAAGAGAAATTGGTTTTAAATCAATCAAGAACAATAGCTAGGACTTACTATACACCTCCAAACAATCAATCAATCCATAAACAACAATAGATAATCAATTTCTAGCAACCATATGATGACGACACTCACAACAAGATCATTGAGAGGACCCGACCCAATTTTCGCTTTGAAATTCGAGTCAAGTCCTGTGCGTGTCCAACACCTGGCGAATGTCGGGCACAAAAGACCTTCATACCCTTCTCGTTTCAAAATTCTTTTAAAATTTCCCTTAGATTTCTGCCGAAAATTCGGCAGAGTCTCCCCTGTATTTTGACCAAACCCAAATTTTTCCACCTATCCAACAATCAAATAAGTCTACACCAACTGCCAGAATAGAATAACTAAGTATTCACCAACTCCAGTTTTCCACTAAAACTAGATATCAGAGCATTTTCTATAGTTTATAGGGTTTCAAGGGCTTTTCTACAAAACTCTACCTTATTTGGTGGCGCGGAAGCTATGAATGGCCCAGTGGTGGATCCTGCATACTTCTACGGCCTGGGGGCGAAAAACAGGTTGAAAATGTGAGTGGACCAAACATAAGATTTTGAAAACAGTTTATAATCATAATAACCCCCATAGTAAAAATAACTTGATAAGTAAAGCTAAAGTTTACCTGGGTTTAATATAAAGTATTCCTCTAAAGATATCTATATATAACAGTATGTATGTAGATTCGTAAAGCTGAATAATTATATGAAGAGATAAAACATGCACGTATTCTGAGAAAACTGATATAAGATGATTGAAGTCAATAGCTGCATAAAAGTGCTCAAATTACTTTAAAACTACCACCTAAGTGTACCCCTGAAAATCCGTCAATTCCCCTGGCAGGTCTCCGGGGACACGCAGTCTACCCGAGCTGCAAACTGGCGAAATCAGGGGACTATGATCAGCCTGATCCGCCGGCAGGTCTCGATGACACCAAGTCGACTCGAGCCGCTCCTAGAAATACGTGCACTCCTTTCAAGTTATTCATATGCCCACATTAGCCTTTCAGACACTTAGATCAGTTTTGGAAGACCCGATGCTTAACTAAGCGATAAACCACCAGACCGGCCGATCCAGGATCCCGTGGGTCCACGGTCTCCGATGGCCAATCTGGGCTTCTCTAAAGGTTCCTCATAGATAAGGAACCATGTTCTGCGAATTCGGTCTGAAACGGACGGTCGGATTAGCCGAAATCGCGTTATCGCTTAAAATCCAAACCCTAGCCCCAGGGTTCGCGATTTCGGAGTATCCGCGACACCGATCGCAATCCCTCAAATCCTACACGATCCTGGAATCATGTAGACCGACATATCCAAAATTCAGTGCGATCCGACGATTAGACGACACTGCACCCAAGGATCACGCGATATGGAAAATCCGTTCGGGGCTCAAACGGACTCCGAATTGAGATCCGCAAAATCCTACGCGCTCGTGCCTACACGAGGATCTCAAAACTGCCCAGAGTTACTCCACCACCCTCGTCCACGCTCCGCCTCACGCGCGGGCAGATTTGGGTGTCCTAAGCGATTTCGGGTGGTCAAAAACTCTCGGAACCAAGACTCCAAACTCCTATCCTAGGTAAAACACCCCATTTAGAGTCACTTTTGTTCTTGGACATACCCCAAAAAGTGACCAGAAATAGTAGATCACGGCAGCCGAAGTTTCGACCAAATTTCAAGTCGAAAATTGATCGTTTTAGAGCTGAAATCGATCGAAACTCATACATCCATCAGCTATAACACGAAAAATAGCTGAGAAACCATACCTTACTCGATCGATTTGGTGGAGAATTGAAGAAGAAAAACGAGCTGGAAGTTTGAACTGGAAATCCGGCAACAATGGCGTTTTTCGGCCAGGTCCGGCCACGGCAAGGGCGGCGGCTGGTCAAGAAATGACGGCGGTCGAGTGGTGGTTCGTTTGGCACCGGTCTCGGAGATCGGCTCCAAGTGTGGTGGCCGGTGCGACGTCGGGAAGGCGCGGGGGATGTGGGCTGGGGCGAAATCGGGAGGAGAGAGGGAGAGGAGAGAGAAATGAGGAGAGAGAAGGGGAGGAAGGGATAAAAATCTGACTTTTTGACCAAATTACCATTTTGCCCTTCGCGGTATTTTGATCGTATTTTCTTCGTTACAACTCCGATTCGGGTCTACTCCGTGTCTACGGACTCGTTTCGCCGTGCTCTACGCAATGGCGCAAACGGAATTTCCAAATTCTTTCTCTATCAAAAAGTTAATTTTTCCCCTATTAAAATATGCGAGGGCAAACTTGTCTTTTTGCTAGAGGATATTAATCCTACTTTTTAGATATTTTATTTCTTTTTAGATTTTTCTTTTGGGTTATTACAATCATGGCATTTGACTCGAGTTGTATGATTCTCTCTTAAGTGTATGTAAGAAATCTAGTATGGCATTTACTCAAATTAACAATCAAGAATCCATTAAGATAAAAGAAAATATAAGTGTCACAAAAACCCTAAAACATGGCATTTGTTATTAGGATCGACTTCTCATAACTAGTTCTTAACCCAATTATTCGTTGCAGACAAGAACACATTCAATTCCAATACACGCTTCCAAGTTACCTACTCAAAGAAACAAAATATCATAATTCACATAATATGGAGAAACCGAAATCATCACGCTTGTAGAAATTGAAAATCCATTCAAACTTGTTTATAAAATTGAAATCATGTTTAAGGCTTCAAGATTAAGCCCTAACTAACAAGAAATTAGTTATTCATGTTCTTGGATGAACTCAAAAATAAATACATAAGAACTGAAAATTAAAAGAATGAAGGAAAAGAAAGAACTCTTTGGCAGCTTTTTCCTCTTACGCGGTTGATCTCCTTAGGACGTGAATCCTTTGTATGGGTTCCTTGGCTGGCCTTTTATATCACTTATATCAGAGTTCTAAACCCTAAAATTGACTGAAAATTCATCTAAGAAGTCTTGGTAAATAAGGAATCCAAATAAGGAAGTAAAGATCACAATTCCTAACTCCATAAGGAAATACAACTCAGCCCAATTGTCACACGATTTGGGGATCTTCGGCCTTGTAGAAAAATCATTAAAAATATATTTTAGAAAGATAAATGTCTTATCTTTCCAATATATAGCACATAACTTGAAAAATTCGGGAAGGCTTCTGTTTCTTCACTTTCATGTAACATGTATGAAACTGTCATATCTGTACGTGGGCTAACTTTACTTGTAATACTGTACCAATTGGCTTGGTGGAAAATTCTAGAAAAATCATAGATTGAACTTCAAGATGTTAGCTTTCATCTCCACTGAGCCTTGCACCAAAATTCCTCCGAAAAGTTTATTTTCCCTTAAAAACCTTCTAAGAACGCTGAAAAGCTGAAAATCAGAAAAGTAAAATAATAAGCCCTTTTTAAATCTAATTCTCCTACAAAACCTAAGTAAAAAGAGTGTATCAATGAGTATATTTAAGGACTTATCACCCAACAAGTGCGACCGGCACCAAAAGCCCGACCAAGGGGTAGTCTAACACAAGACTAAGATAAGGATCCAGAGTCCCAAAAGTTTGACGAAGCACCAACTGCCCACTCAAGGGTAAGTTGTCCAAAAGCGACCTAATTCTAAACAGGTACAAGTAGCTGGTTAATCCACTAAAAAGCTTCTAAGCACTAGCAGGCAACGACCATCACTAAACACGGCCAACTACTGAAGAAGGCACGTAAACCTTTAACAATATCATTAAAAAGATAAGTCCACGCACTATCTACAACATGCAAATAAAGCAAGCAGTTGCTTTGGTCGCTATAAGGGAGAGTAAAGGGATATAGGCCATCGACCCCCAAGGGGGGCGGCGGTTGAAACTTTTCTCACCTAGGGTTTTCTCTCTTTCGGTGTTCTCTCTTTTCGCATGCTTAGCAACTAGTATATATTGTATTTCTTGTTGGCCAAAGAAATGTGTTTTAGTGGTGGAGCTGTGAACTCTGTGCAAATAAGTTTAAGTCATACAACATTTTAGTTGGGATGTTTTATTAAAGGGAGAAGTCAATTGGTGGGATTTGTCAAACCGCAGTGGGCTTGAACTTAGCTAAAGAGTGTTCAACATATAAAGATGCTTGTAGCATAATCAACTGAGCACATTAGGAGACTGGCACATAAACAGACCCACTGCCTGTGGAAGAAAAAACACTTCCAGGGCAATCCCCAAAACACTGATGACATCATCATGATCCTAGCTTGTAGAAGAGATACCTTCCTTCGATGCTGCAATTGGCTGCCGAAGCTCTCAACTACAGAACCTAAGCCTTGGACACATGTTGCCACCACAGTGATTGGCACAAAGTCCCACATTGAAACTTTGTGTAAACTCACTATTTCGTTTCTCTATAAAAAGGAATAGTGCCCAAGTAAAAAATGTAACTACTTTTCACCCTTACTGTTACTTTGTTAAAATTACTGTGTACCCCACACCTGCTGACTTAAGCATCGGAGAGCCTTCGGTAGGTTCCACACCAATTTCCGAAGCTTGACGATTTCTTCTTCCATCCTTCTTCTACAGGATGACCTTGTGACCGAAGATCCCCGTTTTCGAAGGTCCACAACCCTCTAGTCCTGCAGAAGACTCCACACTTCTTCTATCTAAGTTGAATCTAATTTTGGACATCAACAGTTTGTGCCTTATGTGGGAAGCGACTTCTGAATCTTGCATTTCTACCAACCCAGTTAGCGCTTTCACCTATTAAACCCCGTCGTCTTTTCAATCCATCAAATTGCACCATGCCGAGTGAAGCTAGCCTTGGCACTCAGTATCATACCCCCATGTGGAATCCTCCATAACGAAACCTTTAATTGATGCGCATCTTCAGGTCGAAGTGGAGCGACTTCATGCCAATGTTGCCAAAATGACAAAGAACTATAACCACCTCTACACCAAGAATGTCGAGTTGGAGCAAGGCAGCCAAAACTTGAAGCATAACTAGGAGAACACACCCCACCAGTTAGCCCAGCACGACATCACCCATGGTGTCGAGCATAACCAACCAAATCAGCCAGCCATCTCTCTTTACAGTGCTCCAATGCAACCTCGGCCTGACAAAGGCAAAGGCCACCATCATCCTGAAGCAACCAAGTCACTACTTCTCCAAATTTCCCCACCTAAGGACTAGCCTCATGCCCTAACCAAGGTATACAAGGATTGTAAGGATAGCATCTCTGTGCTTCGACCAAAACCCATTCAGATTCCTATAGATCTCGAAGACCCACGTGTCGCTCACCTTGGCTCTTTGCTGAAGCCCACATGTCTCTCTGCTCAGGAAGAGGTTGGTGATTCTGAAGGTTAGGAACCTTATAAACCTAAGGACTAAGAGCCTTACCATTCGGAAGCCTTCGAGGAATGGGAAACTTATCCACCACCACCCCTTTGGCGCTACCAATCTTCGGCACCCGACATCCTTCCTCATACTAATCCCCCATGCAACTTTTGCTTGAGAAGGTTCGCCGCCTTGAGGATGAGCAACAACGCAGCAATCAGCCCCTTTGGATGAAGCCACGTATTGGCCCTTTACTGAGCGAATCCTTGCCTATTGGCAGGAAAAAAAGACATTCAGCCAATTTGCATCACCTTTCATACTAGTAAGGATGACCCCTGATCCACATCCACTCCTTCCAGTCTACCATAAGGTGCAAGGGTATTAGTGAAGAAGGCATGTACCATCTCTTTCCCTCCACCCTTACTGGAGCTGCCTTGAACTGGTTCTATCGGCTGAACCCTATAACTATTAACTCCTTCGACCGTCTAAAGCAGATCTTGTTGGATCATTTCATGATTTAGACCGACCATTTGTATTCAACAGATGATCTATACATGATTCGGTAGGGTGAAGACGAACCCCTTCGAGAGTATGCTACCTACTTCAACCATGAGTATTCCCACTGCCTACAGACAGATGACTGTGTAGCCTTTGGCGAGTTCAAAAGTGGCCTTCGTGAATCTAACTTCTGGTACTTAGTTCACAACAACTCATAGAACACATATGCTGAATTAATGAAGCAAGTCTCCATCCATGGCAAGGACGAATACTTCAACTCCAAGCATAGCTCTGTTGGCTAGTCATAGATTACCTTCGGTGACTCGCCATAGGCTTCGGCACACGCTGATTCCTTATATCCTTATCCTCATGTGACAACTCATTCCAAGCCCACCCATTACATTCCTACCAGTGGTTAGCATTTCAAAAGGAAGTATGGCTACCAGCGACCCTTCAACAATGGTAAACGAAGAAAGGACTTCAACAACTATCATTCTAGTGGCACCAACCCTCAGAAGACAAACGATTGTGACCAAGTACCTCTTTAGCCTAAACCTAGGTTTGCAGTCTTCACTACACTAAACACAACTTATGAGCAGGTTTTGATACATGAAGCACTCATCATACCCAAGCCCCCTACCAGAAGGCCCACCAACAAGCCTATGCTGAACACTCATGTCTTTTGTTGATTCCATCAGTTCAAAGATCATGATATCAAATCTTGCATCGCCTTGTGAAATATCATTGAATCCCTCATTCGTGAGGGCGAGTTAGATAAGTATGTGCACAACACTACAAATCAACCAAACCCTCACCAGTGCCTAATCAACATGATCTCTTCCATCGGCCGTGGTCTTACTTTGGCTAGAACATCCAACAACTCCATCAAGCCCTATGTTCGGTCTTCTTATGTGCACCAAGTTTTTAGCATTGAGCATGGGCGCATGCCGAAGATGCCCAAGGCTGGTTAGGAGCCTATTACCTTCAGCTAAGAGGAGGAGCGTGGTGTCATTTTTTTAGCATGATGACTTGTTGATCATTCTGGCAAATATTTCCAACTTTGATGCTGGCTGTATCCTTGTTGACATTGGTAGCTTGGTGAGCGTCATGTTTGCCGAAGTCTTTAGTGCCCTTTCGGTCCTTGACAACCTGTTCAACCAAGGCATCACTCATCTAGTGAGTTTCTCTAGTGATGTTGTCCAACCCATCGAGAGTATTCACCTACTGATTGTCATCAGTTAGGCACCCTAGAGGGCTATGCTTACCACCCCATTTATAATTGTAAACTGCCCTATGGCATGCAATGTGATCCTGGGATGCACATCCTTGGCCCAAATGAGGGTATTCATTTCTACCCATATGCTCACGTTGAAGTTTCTAAGCCTCTGTGGCACGAGCACTGTGCGAGGTGAAAAACTTGGTGCCCAAAGTTGTTATGCTTTGGCATTCAAATCCACCAACCGACCCCCACGACATGAAGCCCTTTTGGTATCCACGACTCTACCGCTTCCCTCTACCATTACTGAATGACCTGAAGATCCTCAAGAGGAATTGGTCACCCCCAAGCTGAACTAGTGGAAGATCTTGAACTTGTCAGCCTACAAGAAGAATTTCCAAATCGTCAGGTGAAAATTAGCACTTTCTTTCTCCTTGATCTCCATTTAGACCTCATTGCGTTCCTCCATCAGAATTCTGAAATCTTTGCCTACTCCTATAGCGACATGCCTGGCATCTCTCTCGAAGTTATCTCTCATAGATTGGGCATTGATCCAAACATACGTTCCTTTCTGCAGAAGCGACGTGCTTATGACCTCGAGAGAAACGAAGCCATGAAGACTGAAGTCGAGAAGTACATTATCCCTCATGGTTGGCCAACGTAATCATGGTTCGCAAGCCCAAGTGTGGTTAGCGCATGTGTGTGGAATACACCAATCTCAATCATGCTTGTCCCAAGGATAGCTTCCCTCTCCCCTAAACAGACTAGCTTGTTGACGCAACGGCAGGCCATGAGCTTCTCAGCTTCATGGATGCATATTCTAGGTACAACCAAATCTTCATGCATCCTGATAACCAAGCTCACACATCCTTCATCATGGATCAGGGACTATACTGCTACAAAGTAATGCCTTTCGGCCTCAAAAATGCTGGAGCTACTTACTAGCACCTTGTCAACCAACTCTTCGCCTTGCAGATCGGACACACCATGGAGGTATACGTTGATGACGTGTTAGTCAGGAGTCACACTGCAGATCAGCATATCACTAACCTATCCACAATGTTTGACATGCTTAAACAATACAACATGCGCCTCAATCCCACAAAATGAGCCTTTGGTGTGCTTCAAGGAAGTTTATTGGCTTCATGATTAGCTAGAAAGGCATTGAAGCTAACCCTGAGAAAATCCAAGCTATCTTGGATATGAAGGTGCCGAAGACAGTCAAGGATATCCAGAGCCTTACTGGACGTGTAGCCTCCTTGATCAGGTTCATCTCCAAGGCTACAGATTGCTGTGCCCCTTCTTTAAGGCCCTCAAGGGCAACAAGCGTAACATCATCTAGACTCCCAAATGTGACAAAACTTTCAACGAGCTGAAGGAGTATATGAGCCACACACCTTTCCTGTCCACATCTGAGCCTAGTGAGACCCTTATGATTTACCTTTTGGTATCCTCCACTGCCATTAGTTCAATGTTAATTTGGCAACCAGCTAGGGCTGAACACCTTGTTTACTATGTCAGTAAAGCACTACAAGACGCTGAGGCTCATTACTCTGACATTGAGAAACTTGCCCTCGCCTTGGTTGTTTCAACTCGATAGCTTCGGCTATATTTTCATGCCTACATCATTCATGCCCTCATTAATTAGCCTCTGAGACAACTCGATAGCTTCGGCTATATTTTCATGCCTACATCATTCATGCCCTCATTAATCAGCCTCTGAGACAACTCTTGCAGAAGCCTAAGACATCTAGAAGGCAGATTAAGTGGGCAATTGAACTTGGGGAATTTTATCCACTTCAAGCCAAGACTAGCTGAAAAGGGAAAGGTAGTTGCCAATTTCATCTTGGAGTTCACCAAACCCATACCTTCGGCCTCTTCTCAGATTATTACCGAACCTATGTCGACCTCAAATATTTTCCACCTTGCTCCTGTAGGCAACTATGACCTCAGTGAGCCATTATGGACTGTTCATGTTGATGGATCTTCTAACTCCCAAGGCTGTGGGGCAGGCTTGGTCCTCACTTATCTAGACAAGGTGGTTATGGAGTACGCCATTTGATTCAAATTTTAGACAACCAACAACGTGGCAGAATATAAAGCACTATTAGTCAGTCTTCGGCTAGCCAAAGAGATGAGAGATAGATAGATTCAGATATTCAGCGATTCTCAACTAGTCATTCATCAAGTCAATCATGACTTCCATGCCAAAGACATCTACATGACAGCATAAACCTTCAACGCTTATTGCATCAGTCAGATCCCATGCTCTGAGAATAGCCACGCTAATGCCTTGGCAAGGTTGGCTTCCACTGTGGACCAAAGCCTCGGTCGTAATATCCACGTTGAATTCCTAAAGGCACCCAACACACAAACGTCTGCCATCTACACCATTAACCACAATGCAACATGGATGTCCCATATTCCAATTCCTACAAAATCAAACATTGCCTGCGACCTTGCTGAAGCACTTTGCGTTCGGCATCGTTCAACCCATAACCTAATCATTAATGGTGCCTTATACAAGCATGGTTTCAACCTCCCCTACCTTCAGTGCCTCATACCAGAAGAAGGCAACTATTTCCTTTAGAAGGTCCATGAGGGCATCTGTGGCAACCATTATGGTGCCCGATCTCTCGCCTACAAGGTCATTCAGCAGGGATTTTTTTGGCCTACCGTCCATACTGATGCCCAAGTCTTCACCCAGAAAATGCGACAAATGCCAAAGATTTGCCACCATCCTTCAACTGCCTACCAAACCGTTAACACCAATGATTAGCCCATGGCCATTCACACAATGGGGACTCGACCTCATCAGACCAATGCAAGTCAAGTACGCCATTGTTATCGTGGTATTTTAGCAAGTAGGTTGAAGCTAAAGCCCTAGCTACCATCACGGCAGCTCGTGTCAAAAACTTCGTTTGGCAAAATATCGTTCGTCACTTCGGTAGACCCCAAGCAATCATCACGAACAACGGTAAGCAATTTGATAATGCCAAATTCAAGTAATTAAGCTCTAACCTCAAGATATGCCTTTGCTTCACCACTCCTGGCCATCCGCAATCTAAGGGCCTGGTCAACAAGATCAACAAGAAGACTTTGAAAAGAAAGCTTAACAAAGCCAAAGTTTGTTGGCCTGAACTACTCCCAACAGTCTTATGGTTGTATCGAACAACTTTTTGTACTTCTACTTGAGAAACACCCTTCTCTATTTCCTTCGACACAAAAGTAGTGGTCCTAGTAGAAATCCACCAGTCTTCCTACAAACATTAACATATGACACCGAAGCCAATGACGAGCAATTGTCTCTCACCCTGGACCTTATTGAGACTCTCGTGTAACTTCGCTTACAAGCAGCGAGTGGCCAAGTACTAAGACCTGGAGATTGGGTCATGCACAAGGTCTCATTGCTGAAGGTACCCTCGGCCCAACTTGGGAAGAAGCCTATGAAGGATCTTACCTTCAGCACTTATGTTTTCAATTTTCATATTCCTTCGGCACTTATGTGTTACGCTTTAACAAGATTTTTATGTACTCATGCCTTTCAGCACCTACCTAATGAAATGCCTTACCTTAGCTCATTTCTACTCACACCAATGCCTTTAACACACATTTACGGTTAATATTTAGCAATACATTTGTTAAAACATATGACAACCTATGATAGATTAGCAAAGTAACCCTGCCTTATGGCAAGGCAAAATATCCGTACAAACTATGAGTACCATTGACAAAATATCCATACAAACTATGAATACATCAACTCTCAGGCTTCATCATCAATAGCCAGGGACTCTTCGACAAGCTTCTCAACATCTTTTGCTTTGCCGTCACCCCTACTTTCGACACCAGCATCCGCTTCATGATTGGGCAAAAGATCCATTCCTTGCCAAGAGGGACAGGAGGAGGAACACCGCTGGTGTCAAAGTTTATCTACGGCGTAGGATTGAACCTCGCCACAAGCTTCTCACAGTCCAATTGCTCATCACAGTCCAATTGCGCCTCCCAGCCCAATTGCTTCTACATCATCTCATCAAGTACATGGTTCTTGAACTCATCCGAAGCCTTGTACTCCTCCACCGTCTCTCTACGAGCAGCAACGACCTCTTCCACTTTCATCTGCTCGGCTTTGGCCAAGGCCTCCTCTGTCACCCCCAGCTTCCTTTTCGTCTCCTTTAGCTCCCTTTCAAACCTATTGGTTTATAGCTGCAGGGCGTTCTTCTCACGAATTGTGGCATGGGCTTTAATAGCAGCCTCCTTTGCTGCCTTCGTTTGACACCTCACCAGTGCCACCTCTTTATTTGTTGTAGCCAGGGTCAAATACGTCTCCCCAAAAGCTTGTAGACTACCACACAGTTGTCAGAAATAATTGTTGTCAGTAAATAATAACAACTAGTTTTGGCACTTACTTTAGTCGAAGACAAGACTGTCTTCTACACACTATATGCTGATAGCTTTGGTATGAGCCACCTCCCCGGCATCAATCTTCACCTCGGTAAGGAAGGCATTCACCAGGAGCACCTCCTCACGATGCAAAGCCAAGGTCACCTCCTTCTTCTGCCGCCAAAATGTAACAGAGTTTATATCTTCGACATCTTCAAGTAACAACTCCTCCATGTCGAGCAGAAGTTTCAGAGGGGGCTCAAAGTCAAACGGGGGCAACTCCAACTCGTTACCCATGACATCCCTTATGGCAACCTCTAAGCCTTTTCTCTTCTTATCTAAGGCTGCTGAAACTAGCTCATCGTCACTCTTTCTGGAAGCACGATCTTTAGCCCCTTCGGGAGTATCCTCCCGAAGCCAGCGGTGACCTTGGCCTGATCTTCTTTGGCTTTGCTCATGACCTGTGCATGACATCAACGCTACCGATTGATAGGCACCTTGCAGATCGTGCAGGGGACTCATGTATGATCCGTGCATGACGTCAAACTTACCGATCAACAAGCACCGTGTCGATCACGCAAGGGACTCGTGCATGACCCGTGCATGACGTCAACCCTACTGATCGCCGTTCGCTCAAAGGACTTGTGCACGACACGTGCATGATGTCAACCCTACCCATCAACAAGCCTACTTATCAAAAGCCATATCCTGCTTATATTGATGAATTACCTTTCCCAATGAGTTATAAAGTATCGAGCTTTACTTTATTCAACGGAGAGGATTTGTATGCATCAACTTTAGAACACATAGGGCATTTCTCAGCCCATTGTGTGGCCATTGAAACCCACCCTTTGTTTAGATTAAGGTTATTTGGAAGTTCACTTTCGGCCAAGCTTTCACCTGGTACTCAAATTTGAGTCCAAAATCTATCCAAGGATGGAATGAGATGGAAGGAGCTTTCATGGATCAGTACCATAGGCCCGAGCCCTAGGTCACCATCAACGATCTTATTGATATGAAGCAAGGCGATCATAAGATAGTGTCAGACGAAATGCAAGATTTAAAAAGCTCAAAACGAAATGCAAGATTCCCATGGAAGAAAAAAATTTCATCAAAATGGCACAGAATTAAAATTTTATGTTTGATTTAAATGTTCCATTGGAAATAAGCCCATAGGTTCTAAAGTCTCAATTGTTTAATATATCATATCCTTTATTGTTTAATTTGATTAAATGATTGGAATAAGGATGATTATGGACTGAAGGCCCCAAAAACCAAATTGAGCTATCTGATTGGTCGTTAATTCATTAGATGAATGGGTTTGGTAGAATGGATGAATTGTAACTAATTTTATTTTTGAGGTTGCTTAAATTAGCAATTGGTTTGTAAATTAAATAGAAGCTTGCATGCTTCTCCTCTCTCATTCTCTTAAGTAATTTCTATCTCCCTCCAAACACAATTCCCTCAAGGTTCATTGAGCCTTGAGTCTTCTATAGAGATTAGGAAGAAGGAAGCCCGAGAAGGAGACAAAGGAGAAAGAAGATTAGTTAGGGACTTTGAGAATAGTTTTGGGTCTAATACCCATCAACCATGAATGTTTTAAAGAAGTTAAAATGAGTAATAAAATCAATCACCCGCCAAACACCTAGATTCAACATCTTGGCTCGATGTTGAATCGAAAATAAAAAGTCCATAATCATCCATGAGCCTATAGACTTTAGAAATATGCCCTTAAAGCCAACTAATTATGTAATAGTTAGAGTTAAGGACATCTTTGATAAAAGGCATATTATGTTATCAATGGGCAAGAAAGGTTGTTTTATACATTAAATCATCTTATATTATCTTTCTATATGTAGAACAACCATAGTCCAAGGAATACACAAGTGGATATGAGAGCTATGTAATGAGATCGCATACATAGAGACTTCTCATCATCCCTAAATCCTGAATATGTTCCTGGTCATAGGAATATTGATTGGGCATCAATATTCCGCAAAGACCAATACACACAGTATCGTCTCTATATGTAGGGAATGGCAAGGTCTCAAATCATTAAGTGTGGAGACACATCGATATGTGTGTAGGTGCTTGTAGAAGAACAAATACACTGAACACGATCCAACACATGAGTTATAGCATAGAAGTCTTTACTCACATGTCAAGCTGGAACTCATAAATTGCAATGGTGCAAACTAATCCTTAGACCTGAGGCATCATAGATGTTTTGTGGGTATGTTGTTAATCTTTGAGGGCACTATACGGTCATGCTGAATTAGGCATAGCTTAAAGGTGCTCATCAAGATCCTCAATAGAGTCATGGAAGTAAATGAATGTACAATAAGGAATCTCCGCTCTCAATAAAGGAGAGAGAATACTCCAAGATATAATTGGTCAAATCTCTACGCAGAGTAGTAGATAAGACTTGAAAGAAGAAGTCTTCAAATCTTACCAAGATAATCATATAAAAGGAATGATTCACATTATATTGACAATCGGATTCCATGATCTAATCATGTGAATCAGGATTCCATGATCTAATCATGTGAATAAGGATTATTGACATAAGAAAAGGATTCAATTGCACGGTCATTCCAGTTTGAATAAGTTCTTTCACAACATCTCATTTAGCTCAGATAACTGTGACTTGCTGTTAGGTGACAACCATGGTTCGTGGATGTTCTAAAAGGTTACAATTAACCTTTATTAATAGGAAGAATTAAATTGTGGAATTTAATTCGTATATCATCTCTAAAGAGTTGAGTTAGCCCACTACCTTGCTAAATAGAACCTACGGATCTACACACCCAAAGAATGTGATTTGATGTACAAATGACGAGACACAAGTCAATGGTTGATAATCAAATGCCAAAGTCAACGGTCAAAAGTCAACATGTTGACCACAGCAATTAACCAAAGTCAAATAGTTCGACCAGGTCAATTAAGTAAGACTATAACTATAATTTGATAGTTAAATTATAATTAAAAGATTAATTATGGACCCCCAGTCTATGTCTTCTAGACCTTAAGGAAATAGGGCTCGGATGTGTATCTAAGGCCTGTAAACTCTCTGGCTTGGCCTAATGATAATGAGGGCCCAAAAATGGAGTCTTAAGAGGATCTCTCATACTTAAGGGAAAGGGAGAGTAAAGTCTTACCGAGCTCCCTGTTTGTTCTTATGCCAAAGCCACCTGGAATTCCTTAATGTATTCTGCAACGCCTCGCCCAAAAATCCAATCGGGAGCATCAACAGAGACCTTGGGAGCTTTCGATTTCTTTGGTGCCATTTTGCAGAAAACGTTAGAAGGAAGCTTGAGAAAATTCAGAAATTACGGCAAGGTTAACTTCAGGAGAGGCTTTCTGAAATTGGTACTTAGGTGACGAGGGGTAACTTTTACAACTCTTAAACAAAATGCAACAATCTTCACACACTTTAGACCTTGACCAAATACAATTATGACTACTCAACAGCTAGTCATGAACAACCACAATCAAGAATACACACAAAGCATGCCACAATGTAACTGCAACCCTAGCTAGGCACTCAGAAAGACCCGTCAATCTAGGCATCCCCTGTGCTAGCACCAACTATGGTGAAAGTGTGTGAAATCATCATAATCAAGTAAACACCAAACATCAGATAATGATGACTAGTCAACTACAAGGACACAAACCCAGAAATCATACGATGACTAGTCAACCACCAAGAACACAAATCCAGAAATCATATGATGACTAGTTAACCACCAAGAACACAAACCCAAAAATCATACGATAACTAGTCAACCACCAAGAACACAAACCCAGAAAAACTATAGAGATGCAAATCAGAAATTGTTCACCCAGAAACCCATCATTGGGAAAAACTGGGGGTCATCAACTGACCAGGCAATCCACTAAGTAGAAAAAGATTCTTGCAAAGGAACACAAGCAAGCTCAAGAAAAACCTAGATCTATTTAGGAAGATGAGCTATACCTCCTTTGTGCAATCTTCTTCTCCAACTTAGCAAAGCTTGAAGCTCAGTTCTTCATGGCAATGTCAGCTCCTTCTCTAGCTCATTCATCCCATGGCACAAGCTCTAACTCAGACAAAAACCAAAATTTGGATTCAAAGGAGAATGACCAATTTCTTCAAGAAACCATACTCTTGAAGAAATCAATCTTGAATCTGACCTAGATATAAATGAGAGAGTGTTTTAAGTAGCTAGATGCAGATTCGTATTTCAAATGCAGTTTTTCAAAAAGAAATCAATTTGGAAAAACTCATAGATGAAAATAAGATGGTTCTCTCTTGAGGAAGAAGAAGAGAAAGATAGCAAGCAAAACTTTCCAAAACTTCCACCCAAAAGAGATAGCAGCCAAAAGAGGAATTCTTTGGCCTTTACACACAAAAATTCCCTAGGTTAGAATCGACACATGGCAGTAGAGAGAGGAAGAAGAATAGGACAAAATAGTTGGTTACCCAGCTGGAAATCCTACAGAGCAAGGATGACTAGTCATACGAGAAACAGATGACTAGTCATTATTTTATGAAATCAATTTAACGCAATGTGATGCAATGCACAATTTATCTTTGTCAATTTGCTTGAACCTTTATAGGATAGTTGTTATTAAGAACACCTAGAGAAGCTATTCTTAATCTAAACTTTCGTGTCATTTTTTCTCAGAAAAAGAAAGAGAAGAAGTTCGAGAAACGAGAAGTTGGGAGGGTGTGATAGTTGCTAAAATTAATGCCGGACGAGGATGTGATAGTTGCTTCTGTCAGTTTGGTGCGTTACTTTCGAAAATATTCATTTTGTGTATGAGTTGACATCGCAAAGAATATGAAGGGTTAAGCTTCAATAAACTTTACTCAAGCACATTGAAACTAGGGGGCAATGTTTGTACCATATTTGGAAAATGTGCCAAAAATGATTTTATTCTAAAAATTATTAAACCTGTCACACCCTGTACCCAGGGTTCGGTGGAAACCCAGCGCCCGGTGCATGAGGAAATAAAAACTAAAATAAAATAAAAAGAAGCCGAAATATGGGTTTAAAATAAAATTCTTTTATAAAAATAGCTCCCAAAATCTTACAACTTTACAATAAATAAATAAAGCTCTACTACTCTCATCTAATTCAGCCTCAACTTGTTTAGTCCTCGTCTTGCCCACTAATTCATCTGAAAAATTAAATAGGGGATGAGCAACCACTGCTCAGTAGGAACATGAGACCTTCCCATAGTAGATTGATATAACTAAATTAAGTGACATGCAATCACACAGCCAATTATCACATAATTAATAATAATGCATGAATGCTCTTCATCTAATCCCGTTAATTCATATAACTGGACAAGCAGACCTGCACGTGTAAGAACCCAAAACAAAATATCTAAAAAGTAAGGAAAATATCTTCTAACAAAAAGACTATTTTGCCCTCGCATTAATTAATAGGGGGAAAATTGACTTTTTGATCGAAAAAGAATTTGGCAATTCCGTTTACGCCATTGCGTAGAGCACGGCGAAACGAGTCCGTAGACACGGAGTAGACCCGAATCGGAGCCGTAACGAAGAAGATATGGTCTAAAAACCGCGAAGGGCAAAATGATAATTTGGCCAAAAAGTCAGATTTTTATCCCCTCTCTCTCTCTTCCCCCGTCACTTTCTCTCTCCTCTCTCTCTCCCTCCCGATTGCACAGCGCCGTGCGACGCTTCGACTTCCAAGCGACGCCCCGGCCACCACAGGCCGAGCCGATCTCCGGCAAGGGTACCGTCGGGTCCACCTTCCTCTCGCCGTCACGACCTGACCAACCTCCACCCGTGGGCCGGCCTGAGTTGATCGGAAAACCATGTTTTCCGACGGAGGTTCGTCCGAAGCCACCCGAACTTCCAGCTTGAAATTCTCCTTCGTTTCTCCACCAAATCGATCGAGTAAGGTATGCTTTCTCAGCTATTTTTCGTGTTCTAGCTGATGGGTATATGGATTTCGATCGATTTTAACTCTAAGGGGTTCGATTTTCGATTTGAAGTTTGGCCGAAACTTCGGCCGCCAAAAACTACTATTTCCGGTCACTTTTTGGGGTATGTCCAAGAACAAAAGTGACTCCAAATGGGGTTTTTTACCTAGGATAGGAGTTTGGAGTCTTGGTTCCGAGATTTTTCGGCCACCCGAAATCGCTTAAGACACCCAAATCTGACCGCGCGTGCTGGGACGCGTGGGTGAGGGTGGTGAAGTAATTATGTACAGTTTTGAGATCCTCATGTCGTCACGAGCGCGTAGGATTTTGCTGATCTCGATTCGGAGTCCGTTTGTGCCCCGAACGGATTTTCCATATCGCGCGATCCGTGGGTGCAGTGTCGTTAAATCGCCGAATCGCGTTGAATTTTGGATATGTCGGTCTACACGATGTCAGGATCGTGTAGGATACGACGGATTGCGAATCGAAGTCCCGGATACTCCGGAATCGAGAACCCTGGGGCTAGGGTTTGGATTTTAAGCGATAACGCGATTTTAGCTAATCCGACCGTCCATTTCAGACCAAATTCGCAGAACATGGTTCCCTCTCTGTAAGGAACCTTCAGGGAAGCCCAGATTGGCCATCAGAGATTGTAGACCCACGGGGTCCCGGGTCGGCCGATCGGGCAGTGTATCGCTTAGCTGAGCGTCGGACCTTTTAAAACTGGTCCAAGTGTCTGAAAAGGCTAATGTGGGCTCAGGAGTAACTTGGATTTGAACGCACGTATTTCTAAGAGCCGGGGGCAGGGTGTTTAATTTAATTCTTTTATTCAGCAGTTTATTGATTTATTATTCATGGATAATCAGGCATCAGAGGCCCAGCCGACCAGCAGGAGGAACCTTCAAAGGGTCAAATTAGCTCGGACCATCTGTGAGTGGACTTTCTTCCGTAAATGTTTGATATAAATAAGTTATATATATGAGTTATACAGATAAATTTACACAAAGGATTTTATCATAATTTTATATAAATAAGTTTTTATAAATAAGTTATTATAAGCGAATTTTATTATCTGATCTTGAATAAGTATTTTGTAAGCCTTTGAGCATGTTTTATACTGTTAAATATTTGGAGATATATATATGATGAAGGTTATATCTAGAAGCATACCTTGAGTTTTATATAACAGAATAGCAACAGCATTGAGACTACAATTAATTTATCAGATTTCAGAAGTTATCAGATTTTCTAATTAAACCACCATGTACCCGTTTATTTATGGTGATTACCCAGAGTCGGACCGATGTCTACGGACATCCAGTCTGATTTCAGTTACGTCAGTGCACTAGACTTTGCCTCACGAGTTACGGGGACGCTCGGACAGTGAGTGCCAGGATTTGCGGCTCGGCAGACTTGGTGTCCCGAGACCTGCCAGGATTGCGGCTCGGCTGACTCTGTGTCCCGAGACCTGCCAGGATTGCGGATCAGGTTGACTACGGTCCCCTGCATCCTGCCAGAGCGACTCGAGCTGACTTGGTGTCATCGAGGAATCTGCCGGTGGGACAGGCTGATCATAGTCCCCTGATTTCGCTAGTTTGCAGCTCGGGTAGACTGCGTGGCGCCCGAGACCTGCCACGGAATTGACGGATATGACAGGGGCACAAATAGGTGGTATTTCCAAAGGATTTTGAGTTTTCTTTTATTCAAGGATGACTTTCAGTTATTTTATATCGGTTTCTTAGTATTTGCACATTGATATCTTTATATATTTGTTTGGTTATACCAGTTCTTTGATTTCTCCAGGCAGTGATATCTTTGATCAATTATGTAAGTTTATTCATCAGCATACTGATTCATGCTTATAGAATTTCTTATATTGAAATATAGTTAAATTATCGATATATATATATATATATCCTTAGTTATTTCAAAACGGGGGTATTATATTCTGGCTTGTTTTTAAGAATTTTATTTTGTCCACTCACAGTTTAAAACTTGTTTTTCGCCCCCAGGCCGTAGAAGTACGCGGGATCCACCACCGGGCCATTCATAGCTTCCGCGCCATCAAGTAAGGTAGAGTTTAGTAGAAAATCCTTAAAACCTCGAAAACTTTAGAATATGCTCTGATATCTAGTATTAGTGGAAAAACGAAGTTGAGATCTGTCACTTGAGACATTCTGGCTGTTGGGATGAATTTATTGATTGTTTAACAGGTAGAAAATTTTGGGATTGGTCAAAATACAAGGGAGACTCTGCCGAAATTTCGGCAGAAGTCGAAGAGAAATTTGAAAAGAAATTGAGATAAAAAGGGTACAAAGGTCATCTGTGCCCGACATCAGCCAGGTGTCGGACGCGCACAGGACTTGGCCCGAATTCCAAAGTGGAAATTGGGTCGGGTCCTGTCAGCACGTCTCATACCATGCTTATACCACTTGTTCCCGAATGCCTATTTATATGAACTAACACCCATTTCAATCATCCTATAATTCCCTTTTGTTAGTCATCTTGTCTAACTCCCTTTCGCCAGTCCCAAATCACCCAATAAAAATCATGTGTACTGTGGGATTCCTGAGACCTGGTACCTGCCAAGAGTTAGACTCAACTACACAAAAGACCATTCACATTACCCTCTTTTCCATACTTTCCTTATCAACCCAAGAATTCCAGCCATTGCCGATAATATATGATCATGTCAATATTAATAAAATAATATAATGATAATTAACAACACTTAAAACACCCAATTTCAATAATAATCAAATAAGAATATCATGCATAATATAGTGCTCACGAAATTTAATTAAATCAATCTCTGCAAAAGGCCCCCAAGAAACCCCTACCTCATTTCTAAAGCCAACTCCAAATTAAGAAAACACACAAGCCATGACCTCTAACTCCTCTTGAGAATTTGATCACCACTTTCTTTCTCTTGTTTTCTTTCTTCTTCTCTCTCTCTCTCTCTCTCTCTCTTTATTTTTTTCTCTTCTCTTTGCATGCACTACTATGCAATGTCCTGTGTTTTCAAAATCAAAGGAAATGACCCCTCTTTATAGTAAATACTAAGGCGGCAACCAAATGGTTTCCTATTGGTTGGGGTTGTAGAGCTTATAAATTTGGATAACTATTGATTGCAATTGGCGGCAAGACGAAGGATAATGATTCAAATACTTACTAGCTAAGTAAATTTTAGATAACTCTTAAATCTATTGACCAAGCATTTGTTGCCATCTACAAGGAGAAATAGCATCAGGTGTTTTCATGCTATGCCACAGATTGACAACAAACCAAGTCTAAAGTACCTTGCTAGTAAGTGGACATATCTCAAGCTAACTCTTTTGGCTTTATCTATATATATAAGTTATAAATTAAATATGTAACAAAATATTTAATTTCTCAAACTATAATATATATATATATTAAAAATACAGGGTTTCACAAAGCTGAAGCCCAACCTTTTTCTTATAGAAATGATGAAAAGAGCTTTTTTTGGATTTGGGCTAGCAGTGGGTGAAAGCCTCTCAAAATCCCATAAGTACGAAAGGACCCCAACTTTGGTCCACACTAAAGTTAAGAAAATGGGTAGCCATTGCATATCGACCCACATGAGGGTCTGAAGAGGGATTTTCACCATTAATGATGACTTGACCGTCGTCTCTCCCAACAAGAAAAGCAAGCTGGATAATAGATGCCACAGCCAGAATGAGCTGATTACCAACTAGATTTCCAGCTACGAAAGGAAATAGGTCAAAGAGGCATCCCTTGAGACCAGTAGTTTTGTCCGAGATATTCTATCCTCTCGCCTATGGACCGACTCACAAGGACAAAACAACAGCTGGCTTTGGATAGCAGCACAATATCCCCCTCTAGCCTTCATCATTAGGAATTCTTGCCTATAAATACAAAGGCTCTATAGCAACACAAGAGGACTCTCTCTCTTCGAAAACCAGACGCAACATCTCAAAAACACTTGAAAGAACTTCAAGATCTTTTCAAATAGCCTATTTACTGTTCAGATAACTAGTTGACCACTCCTTCGTTTATCTTTTGTTGCTCTACCATCTTTATGGTATAATCTTATTAAAACAATATGTTTGAATTCTATCAACATATCTTCTGTTTAAATTGGATAGAGAAATCTCCAACTTCTTCTATATTGTAATTTGTATTTAAAATGTAACGACCCGGTCCTAAATTAATAATTAAATACTAAATTATTAAAGAAAAAGACAATGTTACCCCGGAATATTTTAATAGATTTGCATGTTGACTTGTTGATCAGGAAGATTTTGGTGAAATTGTTACATCCCGGTCCAAAAAAGTGTTAAAATAATTAAAGTAAGAGAGAATAAATTTAAATGAGGAAATAAATTGAAATAAACATTAAAATAAAATGATTTGAATTAATTAAGGTTTTTGAGAAATTAAAATATTATTTAATATTATAAGGGGCAAAAATGTCATTTTAAGTTTGGGAAGGCATTTGGAAATTTTGATTGTAACGTTGTGTAGAGCACGTCGAAACGAGTCCGTAGGCACGTAGTAGACTCGAATCGGAGTTGTTCAGTGGCATAACCGTAAATATTTTGAAGTTTAGTTTTTTTTAAACCCAGATTTCTTCTCTCTGGGCAGTTGGGACGAGCCAACTTCAAATGGTGATTTCTCCCAACTCCGGCCACCAATTCAAGCAAGGCCGGCCCCATTAGAACCATCACACTTCCCTCTTCTAGTCCCAGCCCATCTCAGCCTTAATCCGCCGTCGTGAGAGCCGAAAACCGCCATGAAACAGGGCGGTTTGGACAGTTTTGACGGAATTTCGCGGAGCTCGTTCGGACACCTCCGGCCACCATTTTCTTTGAATTTGGTATGCTTTTCTATCCTTTCAATGTATTCTAGCTGATGGTTGGGTAGGATTTTTTCAATTTATAGCGTAGGCAACTTGATTGTAACCCAAAAGTTGGCTGAATTTTGGGATGAGATTCCGGCCACTTTAGGTCATTTTTCGAGGTAGGTCCAAGAACAAAAGTGTCTCCAAATGAGGTTTTACACCTAGGGTAGGAAGTTTGGCCCTTAATTTTGAGATTTTCCGGCGAAGCATTATAGAACAAGGGCATTTTGTCTCGATGCGATCCCCTTGATGTCACGAGCGCGTAGGTGTGCTTGGATTCCAATTTGGTTATCGTTTGATCATCAATCAAATTTCGCCTATTGTGCGTTATAGGTTTGAACCGGTGGATAGTCTCGAATTTAATATATGTTGATCTAGGCACTCCTAAAATCGTGTAGGAATTCACGGATCGCGAATTGGACCCCCGGATGTTCCGATTTAATAACGTGAAGTTGTGTTTTACAATAACCGTCTAATCGTGCGATTGCCACCGAACTTGCAGGGTGTGTCTCCTAAACCTTGTGGAACCCATAGGAACTTTCGGATAGGAAAACGGAGGTTGGGAGCCACGTGGGCTCGTTTGACCAAGCTTGGGTAGTTTAACCCTTGGTTGACCGTGAGTCTTCCAAGATAGTTTCACCTTTCTAGGAGGATTAAAGTGACCTTATTGACGAGTCGTGACTGTTAGTTGAGATAAGTTGATTAAATGGGATTATGAGATTAATTTATTGCTTGAAACTGGGGGAAATGGGAGTTGAGTATTATGGGTTTATATGGGAAGTTATTTAATTATATTATGTAAAAAGTACATACTTCCCATACGTGGCGTTGGATTTTCCTGCGCTTGGGGAGATTATGTGGTTATTAGGTCTCACGTGGCGTTGGATTTTCCGGCGTGAGGCAGACCCCATACGTGACGTTGAATTTTCTGGCGTATGGGGAGATTATGTCGTTATTAGGTCTCATGTTGCTTTGGATTTTCCAGCACGAGACAGACCCCATACGTGGCGTTAAATTTTCTGACGTATGGGGAGATTATGTGGTTATTAGGTCTCACGTGGCGTTGGATTTTCCGGCATGAAATAGACTCCATACGTGGCGTTGAATTTTCCAGCGTATGGGAAGATTTTTCGGCATGAGACAGACCTCATACGTGGCGTTGTATTTCCGGCGTATGGGGAGATTATGTGATTATTAGGGAGATGAATTATAAAATAACAGGGAGATGAATTAAGGATTGTTATACTATGTTGGGAAAGAAAGAGGTTTGAAAAAGATTAGGTTCGGTAGGTTGTGATTTAAAGAAAAGGGAAAGGAATAAATTCTAGAGTCTTTCTTTTTGTATTGCTGTAATGGATTGTATGTGGTTGGAATCAGAATTTTTGTTGAAAGAACTATGTGTGGCTTGATCCCTTAGAAAGGGTACATAGGCAGCCTAGAGTAGTGCCTAGGTGCAGCCACATGCTAAATTTTACTTGAGTGGTTTTATTGAGATTGGTTCCGACCTTGTCGTTGGTCCTGAAACTCGGTTGAAACCGAGGTGCGATTGAATAATTGTTTCTACTCCCTTTTGGCTAAGGGAGGGTTGTGCAAATGTGTTCGGGTCAAATAGGTATAAAACTCGTTTTGGATTGCTGTACGATTTAGGCTGAGGCCTTAAACTATTTGCGATTGGGTTAGGAGGTTCGAATCTCGCATGTTGGATATTTGGGAAAGTTAAACTATGTAAATTGCATTTGGCATTCATAAGTATGTTTGAGTTCATTAGTTGCCTTGTTTAAGGTATTATTTGATTTAAGAGCTTTGTTGGAAGTTTTGTTACCGATTATTTGAAGGTCGGAGGACGTCTATGTGAATTACATGTTGTTATATTGTGTGTGTTGCCTGTTGGGATATTAAATTACGAACTTTGTACAGGTTAAAATTTGGGGAATGTTCAATTTACAGGGGAGACTCTGCCAAAATTTTGGTAGAACGTCTCGGTCTTTAGTAAGTAGATTCGACAATCGGTGTGATGTCGGAATTTCCACAGGATTCGTCTCAGGTTTCTAGGAATTTGGGGCGGTCCTGTCATAAAATTAGCTAAATGGAGAAATCTTTGGCTTTCATTTTGATTTGTCATCATACTAGAGTTGGATAGAGGGATCTCTGACATCTGAAACCACTTTACTTTCTGAAATTTACTTTAGCTACCTCTTAAATATCTGTCATTTAGTTTTTTTATATACTCTTGTGGATTAATTTATTTTCCTGCCTTTGCATATTTAAGCTTATCAATATTTGGACCCAAGATAAGGGTTTAGGCCCAAATAGGGCTTTATTAGTCCTAAAGTAAGGGCATGTCCGGGCCTGAACTACATTGTTGGGCCCAAATTGGTTGAATCTTGACCTAATCTGGGGTCATCTTGGGCCCAAGCTAGGTTTTTTAACCCAAACGAGGGAGCATTAACCACAACATTAGTTTCCTTATTGTTTGATCAGGTACTGTTCGTATCTATTAAACTAGCAACGCACGAGCGAAAGAATATTGAAGTCCTCTTGATTGAGGCATAGAAAAGAACTCATCCAAGCCAATACCCCCCTTGGAGTACAATGGCTTGATCGAAAGTCCAGAACAAGCGCGAATCCACCAAACAGACACCCTACATCACATATTCTAGGTTTATTGCATTGGTCTCATACCCAATAGTGGCACGCCTACGCAATCCGCAATTAGCTCAAGAGAAGCAAGTCATCAAGGCCCAGCTCGAGCTCCCTCATTCTTGTCAACCTGAACCAACTTTCAATTTTGTCCAAAAGTTGAAAGAATCCTCTCACGAGCCAGAAATCCAATTGGGACATTGGTGTTTACCCGACAATCTTTACACTCTCTAAAGTAACTCAACCCAAAAGAGAAATAGTGTCGAAAAAGGGAACACTATTATGTAGTAATTTAATAGGGTATAATTCTTATTTTCCTTAAATTATGAATTTGTCTTTAATATTTACGGAAATTTGGTTGAACTTTGAAAGACGTGACGGTAATGGGTAGATTGCTATTATGTAGTTCACGAAAATTCTGTGGTGCCTTGGCTGTATCTGTACAGCCACTTATCCAAGGGTTGAGTTTGCATTTCAAAAATGGATGGTTGAGATTGAATGACTGGATAACCTATTCAGCCCTTTGTTATTGAGCACCTGAGTCACATGTGACTCTTATAAGGGCTAACAGAACCAGACGCATGGTGTGGAGGTGGAAGACGACGCTCGCTCCAAGTTTTCTCTCTAAATCGAATCGTAAGAGCCTCCAGCTCTTTTCTCTGCTTGCCTAAATCCAATCATAAGCGCCCCCAAATCCTCTCTCTGCTTGCCCATCAAATGCTCTCCCTGCTTGCCCACCAAATCCTCTCCCTACTTGCCCAAATTCATCCTGTGTTGGCCAAAATGCATCTACAGAAAAAGCTAATGCTCACCGAATCGAGGTCGTCACGAGAAAACTGAAGACAAAGCTGGCGACTCTGCCTAAGCGAGGTCCTCAACTCTTCTCTCTGCTTGCCCAAAACTGATCTGCAGAGAGGTAATCGTTGCGAAATTGATGATGGGTCCAGCCTCCATGATGTAATGGTCACCAAATTGAGTGGAATTTAGTTTGATTTGTTGGAATTGTGTGAACGACGACATTTGAGTTGGTGGAGAAAGGAAGTGTAAAGAGGATGCGTTGAAAATTTGGAAACATCAAGTAAGAGTTCAAACAACCCTCTTTTTCTGGTTTATGAGTTGAATGTATTTTGGGTAATGAGTTCATGCAGTTTAGGAGTTCAATATATTTTGAGTAATGAGTTTATGCAATTGTATGTTTTTAGCTTCGTGTTTACGCTCTGAAGAGTTTGCCAACAGTCGGGCAACATTTGCATTGCAAGCATGCAATTGCATGTTGGTGATGCAATGCAAGAGTGATTGTGCGCAAACGAAAATAAGAAAAATGGATCATATTTTACTGTACATGCATAATTAGACATATTTTTACTATAAATCGAAGGGCTCAATTATTTGAAATACAGAGCATGACAAACGGTAAGGGGCAATAATCCGAACATATTATACTACAAAAGGACCAATTATTCGAAAATACTTAGTAATAGAAATTGTCATGTAGTACAAATCACATTCAAAAATATTCCCAATTTCGTAAACCATAATGTGGTTAACCCTAATATCTCAAATAACGAAAATTCTGTGGTGCATCAGCTGTACCAGTACAGCCAGCTATCCAACGGCTGAGTTTTCATGTTAAAAAAGGATGGCTGAGATAGAATGACTTGGTGACCTGTTGAGGCATTTGTTATTCAACACGTGAGTGGCATGTGAGGAAAGAGAAAGGCAGATTTGGAAGATGAAGAAGACGCGCAGAGAAGGCAGGTTTGGAGGATGAAGAAGACGCACGCTCTCCTCTCTGGTTGCCCAAATCGAAAATCGTAAGAGCCCATCCAATTCTTAGCGCCTCCAGGAACTCTTCTTTTTGCTTGCCCAAATCCAATCCTTAGCGCCTCCACGAACTCCTCTCTTCTTGCCCACTGTCTCTGCTTGGCTGCGAACTCCTGTCTCTACTTCACAAGGAACTCTTCCTCTCACTTGCCCAAATTCATCCTAAGTGCGTCCAACTCTTGTCTGTGCTTGGGCAAAACGCAGCTGCAAGAAGGTAATGCTCACCGAATTGAGGTCCTCAAGTCTTCTCTCTGCTTGCCCAAAACTCATATGCATATACCAAATTGATGGTGGGTCCAACCTCCATGATGAAATGGTCACCAAATTGGAGGTATTTAATTAATTTAATTTGTTTTGTTGGCATTGTCTGATATAGAATTTCAATTTCGCAGGGGAATGAATTTGTAATAACAACGTGGTTGTAAAGATTTCGAAGATCCTTGGCTGTTAACGACGACATTTGAGTTGGTGGCAAAAGGAAGTGTAAGGAGAGGCCTTTGAAAGTATGGAAACATCAAGTAAGATTTCAAAGAACCCTCTTTCTGGTTTAGGACTTGAATGTGATTTGGGTAATGAGTTGATGCAATTGCATGTTTTTGGTTGCAAAACAGTTATACGTGGTGCAATTATTGACCTGAGTATGTGCAATTGCATGAGATTATTCATTTGTGTTTTTTTTAAGAGAAAGTATGTTAGCACATAGAGTATAAGGTAATTTCAGTTTGAAATTATGTTTCTCAGGCATGAAGGGGTCTGGTAAGATGGACAGGGGTCTAGAGACATCAAATGGTGGTTGTAGTGATTCAGGGTATCTGGGTGGTTGTGAAAGGTCGAGTCATAGGGCACCGACAACAGAGACTGGGCATATGTCGGTCCAACATATGGTTAGTCAAAGCAGTGATGATAATGATGTTGACATGATTGCACCGAGGAAAGAAGATGTTATGGGGAAGGAGTTTAAAACGATAGAATTAGCAGAAGAATATTATATGAGTTATGCAAAGGGCATTGGATTTAGCGTGAGAAAAGACAAATTGGTGCGAAATGCGGAAGGGAAAATATGTAGGAGACGGTGGTGTTGTTCTAAAGAAGGTTTGAGAAATGAGAAGTTTAATGATCGATCAGATAGGATTCGACCACCAAAGCCAATTACAAGAGAGAATTGTTCTGCCCATTTTTGGGTGGGTTATGAGAAGAAACGTGACGTTTACGTCGTTACAATTTTGAACCACATCACAATCATCAACTAGTTACTCCACTTGAATCACCATATCTCCGATGTAACCGTGTTGTTCGAAATTCTGATTTAGCACAAGCAGTGGCAATGCGAAGAGCATTGGTTAGAACATGTCAAACATATGAGTATATGGTCGACCAATGTGGCGGGTATTTAAATGTTGGTTTTCAAATAAAGGATCTGTACAATAAGTTGGATGCATCACGGAGGGAAATTTTGCTCGACGATGACACAGAAGCTGCACTATCTTACTTGAAAGCGAAAGGAGCAATGGATCCAGAATTCTTTTGTAAGTTCAGTGTTGACGAGGAAAATAGGCTTGGTAATTTGTTTTGGAGGGACTCCACTTCACTTTTGGATTACATTGCCTATGGGGACGTCCTCATATTTGACAGCACATACAAAACAAATGTTTATGACAAGCCCCTAGTGTTGTTTGTTGGTTCGAACAACTACCGTTCTACTGTAATGTTTGGTTGTGCATTATTGCAGGACGAGACATTTGAAACTTACAAGTGGTTATTGGAAACATTCATGGCATCCATGAAAGATAAGAAGCCAATATCAATATTGACGGATGGCGATGAGGCAATGCGTAAAGCCATTGATGATGTGTTTCCCATGTCTAACCATCGGTTGTGCTCATGGCATGTGTCAAGGAATGCACAAAATAACTTGAAGGATGATGAATTGGTAAGAAATTTTCAGGCATGTATTTGGGAACCATTTGCATTGGACGAGTTTGAGAAGAAATGGGAGGTTCTAAGGGAAAGAGCGAGGACTCCGAAACAAAAAGAATGGTTGGAAATGATGTATGCAAAAAGTGACTCATGGGCTGAATCATGTTTGAGAGGAAAGTTTTTCAGTGGTATGTGCACCACTCAACGCGTGGAGTCTATGAACAAGTATGTGAAAGATTACTTGAGGAAAGGTGTGAAGTTGTTTGAATGTATTCCAGCAATTGATAGGGCTATGTTACGTCTTAGGAATACCACGGCAAAGGATGGTTTCAACGCAAAGTACTCAACACCAGTCCTTAAAACCGCATTGACAAAACTCGAGCAACAAGCTTCTTTGATTTACACGCATAGATGCTTTGTATTGGTTCGTCATGAGATCGAATCTTGTTCAGCACTCATCCATGATAATGTGATGCATAATTTTGGAGGTCGTGTATACGTATTGTCAAAATATGGTGAACCGCATAATAAATGGACTTGTGTTTACCACGGTGGGGAAAAGATACGGATACAGTGTGGATGCCGGAAATATGAAAGTGAAGGGATCCCGTGTTGCCACCTGTTTTATGTAATGAAGTGCGAGCACCTTACGGAAATTCCTCCAGCACTCATAATGAAGAGATGGACAAAGAGTGCCCAAACTGATACATGTAGGGAATTTATCAGCAAAGGCGAAGACAGTACCAAGGAAGTTGTAGAAATCGCGAGGTATGGAAGTTTAAGTGCTATGTCAAACAAAGTTTGTTTTTATGCATCAAAGAGTGCAAATGGTTATGCCATGTTGACGAATGAGTTTAGTAGATGGGAGGGAATTTGTGAAGACTTACGGCAAAAGGAAGAAGAGACAAGTCTGAAATTGGGTAGTGCTGAGCAATGTCCTTCAAATATTGTGAAAGATCCAAATATCGTTAGGACAAAAGGCACTCAAGCAAGGCAGGGTGGAACGCGCAAGCGTTGACAATGTCAATTGTGTCGCGGATATGGACATACAAAGCGTAATTGCTCTCAAAGAAACTTGCATCCAAGTAGAAATGCAGGTGTGAATATCCCATCAGGTAGTGAAAGCTATCAGTATAGTTCTGATAAAGGGCCGTCCCCGGACATTAGCTACAGTTATCCTAGTCAAACGATTTCTCAATGCAGAAGCAACAATGTGGTTGATTTCTCTAGTTCTGATAGTTTTTCTACTGCAGACCCAACCGGTTCTACCCCTAACAGTGACGATGGTTTCTCATTCGACAATGGTGAACCTAATTCCCTATGTACTAGTTCAACCCAAAACAATTGTAGTTTTGGAACTTGGTTTACATGTAAAAATTCACATGAAATGTAGATTCAGTAATAGACAAGATGCTTTCATATGATTGATATCTTATTGTTTTATGTATGTAATGTTAAGAAACGATTTTATGACTTGTAGGGGGTGCTTGAACGGAAGTTTTATGTAGGAGGCGGTGATCCAAACCACATTGCCTAAGGGTAAGGGGCTATTATTTGAACATATTAGAATCAATAAAGACTAATTATCTGAAAATACTTGGTATTACAAATTTTTGGCCTGAAAGTGCACATTATATTCCAAAATATAGGCAATTTCGTAAACGATAATTGCTTAATCCTAATTTCTTTGCTATATACATTCATTAGCTTCGCGTTTATAGTTTGAACAGTTTTGCCCACAGCAGGTCAGCATTTGCATTAGAAACATGCAATTGCAAGACGGTGATGCAATGCAAGGGTGGCTGTGGCCAAACCCCTAATAAGGAAAAATGGATCATATTTTTTCCTTCTTGCAAATGTCACCTACTTTTTGAATTTTATATTGAAGGGCGAAATGAACCGAAATACAGTGCATGGTAAGAATCTGGGGCAATAAGTCCTTCAATTATATTACAAAATAGACCAATTATAAAAATCACGTACTAATGGACATTGTCATGTACCACAAATGAATTTTCAAAATATCCCGACTTTCGTATAACACAATGTGATTAACTCTAATATTGAAAAATAAAATTACGGTCATAATAAAGTATTGGCTTCGTTTTCTTTGTCTTTGCGCCATACATTAATTAGGTTTGCGTTTTTAGCGTATGTTTAGTTTGCACCCAGCCGGTTTGCATTTGCATTTCACAGATGCAATTGCATGACGGTGATGCAATGCAAGGGCGGCTGTGCGCAAACCCCTAATCAGGAAAAATGGACCATATTTTTTTGTACATGCATATACATATTTTTTGAACTATAAATCGAAGTATAGAGCATAAGAAATGGTAAGGGGCAATAAGCAGAACTTATTCTCAGTGCAAAAACGACCAAATTTAAAAATTCCGTAGTAATGGACATTGTCATGTAGCACAAATGATTTTCCAAAATATCCCCAATTTCATAAAACACTATGTGCTTAACTCTAATATTGAATAATAAACATACCGTCATAATAAAGTATTGGCTTTGTTTTCTTTGTCTTTGCGCCATACATTAATTAGGTTTGCATTTTTAAGGTATGTTTAGTTTGCACACAGCCAGTTTCAATTTGCATTTCACAGATGCAATTGCATGACGGTGATGCAATGCAAGGGTGGCTGTGCGCAAACCCCTAATCAGGAAAAATGAATCATATTTTTTTGTACATGCATAATTAGACCTATTTTTTTGAACTATCAATCGAAGTATAGAGCATGAAAAACGGTAAGGGGCAATAAACCGAACATTCTTTCAGTACAACAACGATAAATTCTCGAAATTACGTAGTAATGGACATTCTAATGTAGCACAAATGATTTTCCAAAAGATCCCGATTTTCGTATAACACAATGTGATTAACCATAATATTGAATAATACACATATGGTCTTAATAAAGTATTTGCTTTGTTGTCTTTGTCTTTGTGCTATACATTTAGGGTTGGGCTTGCGTTTTTCAGGTATGTTTAGTTTGCACACAGCAGGTTTGTATTTGCATTTCACACATGCAATTGCATGACGGTGATGCAATGCAAGGGTGGCTGTGCGCAAACCCCAAAAAATGAAAAATGGAACTCCATATTTTTTTGTACATCCACAATTACACCTTTTTTTTGAACTAGAAATCGAAGTACATAGCATCAGAAATGGTAAGGGGCAATAAGCCGAACATATTATATTACAAAACGGACCAATGATCCTGAAAATTGAATCGTTTCCATAATTTACTTGGTTTTCTTTCTCTTTGGGGTACGTGAACGAAGACTTTTCTCAACTTTGCCTTTTTGGTGTGTGGAGTCTTGTTCTGCATTCAGATTACCCTTAGCTGCGGCCCCGCCATCATCGGATTCCTCATCCTCATCCCCAACCTCGTCCTCATCGGCTTCCTCATCCTCATCCCCAACCTCTGTCTCGTCGATCCAAGCATCGTCTTCATCTTCCTCTTCATCTTCCTCTTCTTCCTCTTCTTCTTCCTCTTCCTCATCTTCTTCATGCTCTTCTGGTATCACAATTTTTGTCTTTCCTTTTCTAACTATGTGGTCAGCTTTAAATTTTGTGCGAAACTCCTACATACAGGGAAACATTGACATATATTTTGTTCAATTTTGTGATGATGGTTTGCAATGCAGAATCAGTCAGCATATTATTTAAAATTGCAATATTTAACATCCTATAAATCGAACTTTACAATGGAGGTAACAAACTTACATGTTCTGCATCATCATCTATGACGTCTTCACCAATACCTGAACTTGCAATGGTTGTTCCCGAGGTGTTCTTCAATTTCTCCTATTACAATATAACATCGTTCATGTTCAATACCATGGTCTGTTATTTCAATATAACATCCGTGATGGTTGTTCATTTTATGAAATCAGTATGAAATGAAGCATCAACTGACTCACAATCTCTTGCCGTAGGCGACTGATCTCTATGCTTGCTTCCAATGAAGTTGAAAATAGTACGGCATTCAACCCAGCATTCAGCTCCAAAATCTCAGTTGCAGCTTCAGCAGTTACCTACATTTAGGCACATGCAATTACACCAATCACCACATGAAAATTCACAATGTATGAATATATCACGCCATGGAAGCTACTTACATGTGTCACACCAGCAGGTAATGGTAGATCAAGACTATCTTGCCCACGCGGTATCCGCACAAGTTTACTTCCATTTTCGGCTGCCCAGCATGGTATTCGCACTGACCATAGCTGAGGAGAGATGTTTCCTACCCTTATATTGGCCCCTACGAGATTTCGATCTTCTCCTTCCTGTGGAATTTAGGTATCATTTTAGATTGTTGAAAAATAATATGAATTTCATGCAGCAAGTGTAAGTACAGAACACGTGTTCAGTGTATATCGTACCGCTTCACGTAAGTCCTCATAGTGGCGGTACCTTATGTACTCATCTCTGTAGTGGCCATAGTTGGATGAATTTGCAAGCCATTCTGAAGCGGGGGACCCATTCAGTGCTTCCCTGACTTCTGCCTCATCAGTTAGCTTATAATCAGAAAGCATTGTCCTCGGTGGAATTTTGGGTACTTGAGGTTCTGTGGTGCCTAAACTTTGCATTGAGACTCACTATCCCAAAAACCAGGCTGAACCAGCTGGTCCCTCAAGTAGGATTCGTTTACGGGTTGCTGGCACACTATTTATGACGGCTTCCGGCATGTCGGATTCATTGGTCCCCCATGGGTTCCAATTAACCTGCAACACAAATTGGTTACCTCAGGGAATCATACATTTGAAGCTAAATAAAATTTCACACAAACGTCGAGGTTTATACCTGATCATTTGTTAGATGTCGCATCATCACTCTAAAATGTTCCAAGTGATGTTGCAAGTCCCGCTTTGATTTTGCACCAACCCACCTCAATGTTCTGAGCCACGTGTTCAAGGTCCCACTGGGCCTTGATAAAGCAAACGGCTTTAGGTACTCGCAAGCCCATACCTACACAAGACAAGTTTACAAATTAGTAATTTAAGCAAAAAATTATGTTGCACTTTGCGGATATTCAATTCGATGACACTAACCTCCCATGCCCTCCAATACCCGCCCATGCTTGATGACCTGCCCCTGGAACAAGAATCCAATGATCTATACAAGCAAGCCAACGCCGCACCGCCCCAGTCGTATTTACCAATGTCTGAGACTATTTCCAGACAGGGGGCATAGTGCATACTCACGTATTGGCTCTTGTCATTGAGGAATGAGGAGCCAATCAAGCACAGTATAAATGCCCTTGCAATTTGGTCAGCTTCTTTATCATCTTTCGGATTCTTCTTCCAGTATGGAGTGCAAAGGCTTTCATACGGCACTCTCCTTTCCCCTGCCAGTAGGTCTGCAATTGGTTTCCCAAACAATTTCACCACCTTGTTCTTATTTCTGTAAATGTCCAAGTCGTACGTTAATCGCTTCCCACCAACACGCAATCCTGTGATTGCTGCGAAGTCCGTGGGGGTCATTGTCATCTCTCCAACTTCATCGAAGTGGAATGTGTGGGTAGTGTCCCACCATCTCTCAGCTAAGGCCACAAGTAATGGCCTATCCCCTTTCTTTCCATGTCCCAGTATTGACAAAAAGGGCAAAAATCCAGATTCTTTCACCTTTGCTTTCATCGTATCGTGCATTGCTTTGTTATACCATGTAGCACATATGTCGTTGTTTCCACACCCTCTGATTTTTTTTAAAGTGAGCTGCATAAAACACAACGGTTTTAGTAATCTTCATTTGATTGTCACCCTCTAAAAATAAATTATTCCAATGTGTGAAATGCCAAATGTAAACTTAAATAATAATACCTTGAAGGAGATATGTTCCTCCAAATCGAAGTGAAGCAAGGGTGAACAAGGATTGCGGTCTCTTGGTATGAACACACGTACCCCGAACACCCCATTACCCATAGGACCCGATATTCGTTTTGCTGGCGTCCGTTTTTTCGAGCTTGAGGAAGCCGCTGAAGAGTTACCTTTCGTACCCTTTGCAACTGTGGTCTTCGGGCGACGGGAACCTTCATGAGATGCTCCAACCTCGGGGCACTTGTTATTCGTCCTCATTGTTGATTCGAATATCCTTCATTATTGATTTCAAACGGCAAACAATGAAACAGATTATCTCTACCTCAACATCAAAGAATACAGTAACTATTTTGACCAAAAATAAAACAACACAGTAACATGACATAATCTGAACATACGTTCAAAAACATTTCACAACCTTCCGTACTCATTGCATTTCTTTCTCTATGTTGTTTACAAACAAAAATTCATTCCTTCCCAGCCCAGTAGGCATTGCCTCACATGTGCATTGTTAACTGAAGGCTTCATTTCAATTAGGAATCTCTTATGCAGGTAAGAACGGATAATTGGTGGATTAACTTCAGTAATGTAGTTCTTATGTTTATATCATAAACAAAAGTATACATTAGGTCGTCACTGGTTGTATTAAATAATAGAACAAACAGGGAGTAGATTGCACTACAAGGATGCAGACAAAATAACAGAAAAACACAGAAACACACACACATTGCTCCAACAAAACCCACAAGCATCAATACCATACCAAACAATATCAACAAGTAATATCACCATCGCTGTTAAAATATACAACGTCATCAACAAATACAAAACGACGTCTTTGTACTGCAAAAAGATCTAAAAAAGCA